>NW_006238942.1:2943965-2957295 GCF_000226075.1 Solanum tuberosum | reverse complement strand
TATTAGCTTTTGAACAAGAGGGAGATGGTGTATTGAGATATCAAGGTAGGTTGTGTGTACCAATGGTGGATGGACTCCAATAGAGGATCATGGAGGAGGCTCATAGCTCCAGATATTCCATTCATCCGGGTTCCACGAAGATGTATCGTGATTTGAAAGAAGTGTATTGGTGGAATAGTATGAAGAAGGGCATTGCAGAATTTGTTGCTAAGTGTCCAAACTCCCAACAAGTTAAAGTAGAACACCAAAGTCCCTGTGGTCTGGCATAGAATATAGAACTTTCGAAATGGAAGTGGGAGATGATTAATAAGGATTTCATCACAGGCTTACCAAGGTCTCGCAGATAGCATGATTCTATTTGGATGATTGTCGACAGAATGACAAAATCAGCCCATTTTCTGCCGGTAAAGACTGCCCATTCAGCAGAAGATTATGCCAGGTTATATATTAAAGAGGTGGTAAGAATTCATGGAGTCCCAGTCTCCATTATTTCAGATAGAGGTGCACAATTTACTACACAGTTCTGGAAATCTTTTCAGAAGGGTTTGGGTTCGAAGGTGAACTTAAGTACTGTCTTTCATCCTCAGACAAATGGGCAAGCAAAGCGCACTATTCAGACATTAGAAGATATGTTGAGGGCCTGTGTGATCGATTTCAAAGGTAATTGGGATGATCACCTACCCCTTATTAAATTTGCGTACAACAATAGTTACCACTCTAGCATCCAAATGGCTCCATATGAAGCTCTTTATGGGAGAAGATGCAGATCTCAAATTGGATGGCTTGAAGTTGGTGAAGCAGGGTTGATAGGACCAGATTTAGTTCATCAAGCTATGGAGAAGGTGAAAGTGATTTAAGAGAGGTTGAAAATGGCAAAGAGTTGTTAGAAATCCTACATTGATGTTAGGAGAAGGGCGTTAGAGTTCGAAGTAGATGATTGGGTATATCTAAAGGTTTCACCCATGAAGGGTGTTAAGAGGTTTGGTAAGAAGGGGAAACTTAGTCCCCGGTATATTGGGCCTTATCGAATATCCAAAAGGATGGGAAATGTAGCTTATGAGTTGGAGCTACCACAAGAGCTAGCAGCAGTTCATCCGGTGTTTCACATCTCCATGTTGAAGAAGTGCATGGGTAATCCTTCATTGATCATACCAACTGAAAATATTTAGATCAACGATAGCTTATCTTATGAGGAGATTCCGGTTCAGCTTCTAGATCGCCAAGTTTGCAAGTTGAGGACAAAAGAGGTTGCATCAGTCAAAGTCCTTTGGAGGAACCAATTTATTGAAGAAGCTATTTGGGAAGCTGAAGAGGATATGAAGAAGATATACCCACATCTCTTTGAATCTGGAGAAAATGCAGACCAAGGTACTAATTCTCTTCTTAGTACCCTTTAAATTATGACTAAGCATGTTGTTTGGCTGCATTTGCTTGTTGGGTGTTTGAACTTGATGCTACCACCCTTAACCCAGTAGGAGTAATCTCATTCGAGGACAAATGTTTTTAAGGGGGAGATATTGTAACATCTAGAAATTTGAAATAGATAAGAAAAAGCTAAGAACTTGAAATAATCATTTTTGGAAACAGTGACAAATCTGGAAATTTGTTTAAGTTAAAGTGAGTTTTTGGCCAACTTCAAACGGCCATAACTCATAGTTCAAGATGATTTAGGTGTACTTCTAGATATGGTTGGAAATCTCTTGGAATGACATTTCCAACGCCGCCAAGTTTGTGCAATTTCGAGATTTTATGAGTGAGATATCCCCTTTAGAAGTTGGACTGTTCAAATAAGGAAATGTCCAATCCGGATTTTTAAGGGGAATTTTAGTCTTTTCCTAGCCCTATTATTTTAATCCATTTTTAGGAGTTTAATATGGGTCAAATCAGAGTATAGTCAGTTTTAGAAATTGGAAATTTACGCTAGGGCTTGGAGAAAGGAGAAAAGAGGAGAAAGAAGAAGAAAGGGCAAGATTCATCAACATCGATCCATTTAGTTGTGGTTTTCGCCAAGGATTTATTCCTACCAGGTATGTGAGGCTTTCAAAACGTTGGGATCGTTCTCCCACGTGCCAAACATATTTATCTCAGCTTGGATTCGTCCTAAAAGAGTTTGAAAGTTGAAGTTCTGGATATCTATTCTTGATTTTGATGTTGTTCTTGAATTTGGTTGATATGGGGAAGTTTCTGAGATCGTTATGTCGTATTATAGAGTCGTTTAGAGTTAGGTTCTAAGGTACATTTGTTGGGTATCTGTATCTAAAAGGAATTTGAGAAAAAGAGTCGAGTTTGGGCGAATTAGGGCTGGAAAACGAAGAAGAAATTTCGTTAGGGGGGCATTGTGGAGTAGGTTCCCAGATTTGGGAATTTTTGTTTCACGTCGCGGAGTTGACACGGAGTGTTCTGGCTAAAAAGTTGTCTTCGAAACCAAAAATTAAAAATGCCTCCGTGTTGCGGACCCACCCTCATATTTTGATATTTCGGTCTTTTCCCATGTTTAGCTATGTAAAATCATTCTTAAACATAATGAGATCTTTCCTATCACAAATCACGATTCTTGAATCCATAATTCAATTCAAGAATCAATTAAGAGTCAAGTCAAGGAGTCAAGAGTTAAGTCAAGATAAGTTCTTAAAGTTTTCAAAAGTCTTTCACAAACATTTTAACTTTGTTTTAAGGTTTAAGTCCAAGTTAAGCAAAGAGTAAAGATTTGAAGTTTCATTTCTTCAAAGAAGTATATGGGAACTAAGTATTCCCAAAAAGTTTGAAAATGTTTTCACATTTTGAGAAAGAAAAGGGAACATCGATTCCAAGAGAGCTTTTAAGCTAAGTTTTGAGTAATTATCTCAAACCAAAGAAAGAAGTTGTTTTAAAACATATGAGCTAAGTATATTTTTTTGGGAGTAGTATTGAGCACCGATACGGGGATGCAAGTTCATATTAACTCAATTCTCCATAAACCATGTAGCCATCATAGGTATTAATGGGTCATGATTTTTAGATGATCACATAAGTTAAGTTAGTGGATCCACTAAGTTAAGTAGTTCTATATGACGGCAAAGTATAGGACAGTCTGGCAGCGTGATGGAAAGAACGTTGTATCACCAATTAGGCTCATAGTGGTGGTTGTCGGTTAGAGAATCTCCCACAGAAACCATATTATTTTCTTATATGAGTAAAGTTGAGTTTGTTATTGCTTTATCTTTAACGAACTAAGTTGGTTACAATTGTTTTATAAGCTTTATATATATTGCATGTGCTTCATTGCTTTATATTTGAGTTAAGTTATTTAGAAGTTGAGAAAAGTGAGGCAAGTGTTTCCTTTCAGAATCCTTTCAAGCCTATATCTTGTTTTAGCATTCCAGCTCGCATACTCGTACATTCAATGTACTGATGCCAGTTGGCATGCATCGTATTATGATGCAGACGTAGGTAACTAGGATCAGCATCTAGTGCATCGTTGATCTAGTGAGCAGTTTAGAGTCTGTTGGTGAGCCACTTTGCATTCCAGAGGATCTCTTTTGTTTACTTTCAGTATTAGATAGTTCATTAGGATGTCGTGGGCCTGTCCCGACGTCCATCTCAGTTGTTTTAGAGGCTTCATAGATAGTCAGTCATATATTAGTTCATTCGTTATCTTTTTTTTTATTGACTTATGTTCAGATTTGAGTTGCCATTTTGGCTAAGTTAAATGTTTATTTTCAAAACATTATGAGTTCAGTTTGAGACAGTTAAGTTGTTTAGCATTTGAATTCCTTTCTTATTGCATATAGTCTTCCGCTGAGTTAAGTAAGCCAGGCCAAGGGTTCGCTTGAGGCCAACAATGGTCTTCGAGTGCCGGCCACGTCTAGGATATAGGTTCGGGGCGTGACAAACCGATCATCCAATTGATATTTATTTCAATAAACTTGTAGTTTGTTTAGCATATGATTTCATCATCATGCCCATATTTAGTTACCACAAAAAATATGGAACATAGGTAATCTTTAACATAAATATTTATAATTCACTTTGATTGTAATAATATGAAGATCTTAAGTCTTTCCATATTTTATAGTCTCAATATTACTATTTTTTTTCTTTGACTATTTCTTTGAAACTTAAAAAGTTTCTTTCGAGACTTGCAACAATTTCAATATCATGAGCAATTTTATTTATTTGGGTAGTAGCACAGTAGCTCACCAAAGCTCACAATTAACATTGAATACTACCACATACTTCAGAACATTGTTTGTGTGGTAAACATCTCTTTCAAGGCGAAATTTATTTTATTATTGTCATGGTCAAAATCTTACAAGCAAAACTTGTTTCTTGATTTACTTTTGTCATTAGTATCTCCTCCCTTTTTATTTAAAATCTGACAAAATATGGTTTTTGTGTACAAAGATACATAACCAATGACAATATTTTTTTTGTGGAAAAAAATTATTTTCTTCTTTTGCCTTTTCAGTAGTTCATAATAAAACATACCATAATATTTATGATGTAACTAAAGTACTTGACCAATGATCTTTTATACAAAAATAAATTTTCTTTATTTCTCTCTAACATCCCTTAGGGGTGAGTTGTGGTATTTATTAAATCATACATGAGTATGTCCTTATTTATAATTTTCATCATCTCTTGACATATTCACTTTCAAGAATGTCGACTTTTTATGATTCTTATCACAAGTCACATTCTCTTTAAGGAATTGACTATAATCATATACACATGCTTCATGATAATTATTATTATTTTTCTATAGAAGTTCATTGTCATGCTTTGAAATTTATCATATTCATATGACATACACATACCTCCACATCACATTCGAAAGTCAAGTGTATCACCACTTTTTCTTCCTTTACTTTGATGGAGGATTTATAAACTTATCAAATTATTAGGTCTCATAACAAACATGTTTCTAATGACCTTTCATATCATTTGATGACAAAAATTACCTTCACTCTTTGAAGGACCATTTTGAGAACTCATAATGTACTTTCTTTTATAATTTTCACTAAGATGAGTATTATTATTTTGTCCATTCACATCCATATTCATATGTCCAATCATAAAATAATTTTGTCATCTTTTAGACTTTTATTGTATTGCTATCACATTCACTTAAATGAATGGAACATATTCAGTAGGACGGACTTCACAATTTTTAGCAAGAGCATATCGATTTGCTCGATCATCATTATATATCAATATATTACATTGGAACTTTAACCCAATGTCTTATCCAAACAGAGGTGTGCTAGGCCAAAATACGAAGGGACTTGAACCCCAAAATCTTATCATCATGGTGTATCGAGACTT
The DNA here is from genome assembly GCF_000226075.1 of Solanum tuberosum. Classification (NCBI taxonomy): domain Eukaryota; kingdom Viridiplantae; phylum Streptophyta; class Magnoliopsida; order Solanales; family Solanaceae; genus Solanum; species Solanum tuberosum. Next base: position 2,951,991 of record NW_006238942.1, on the reverse strand, counting down.
TAATCGATGTCTTACCCATTTGATGCGGTGAAATTTCAAAAACAAAGTTGATTCTCATAGGTGGCTCTGAATACTATTTCAACTTGAAAGTTTTATAAATATGTCACGACTCAGACCGTTGTGTTTGGCACCTACACTAACCCTTCAGTGGGAGAACCACTACTACAACCCCAATTAACAACTTAACCAGAAACTAAGTCATTTAAAGATACAGAAGCAAGTTTAAATGTAGAAATTATATAGAGTTCTCATAAACTCCAAAGTTTTAAATAAACTAGCCAAACTAATGCGGACGAACAACCCATAGAACCTGAAAGTCATTGTACTGAAACTCTTCTAACGACAAGCCTAAAAACAAAGGGTACAACCCCGAAACTAAACAAACACATTAAACAAATAGTCTGAGTCCGAAAAGAGTGGACTTAAACAAGAAAGATCCATGGCAGCGTGAAAGAACTGGCTCACCCTTGAATCCGATCACGCTCAATAGTCACCCAACTGAGGTCTATCAATAGCCACCTACAGATGTCTTGTACTCAATAAAGAACAAGCAAGTGTAGTATCAGTACACAACCACAGTGCACTGGTAGGATTAGGCGGTTATTCCAGTAAGCACAACATATATCAGAATTACAACAAGGTAAACACATACATGCACAGTATATCTATATATATATATATACACACACACATCGATTATCTTTTCAGGAGCAATGCACGATTCCACATTCTCAATAACAAGTAGATATAACAAATCAATGATTCTATCATGGAACCCATAAACTGTTAGTGTGCTGGATCGTGACACTCGTTCCAATGTTTATGCTGGTATGTGACAACCGATCCCAGTTAGTGTGTCGGATCGTTACACCCATTCTAATGTTTATGTTGGTACGTGGCAACCGATCCCAATTAGTTTATCGAATCGTGACACCCTCTCCATTCAACAAACCACAATCACAATCACAATGTATATTCTCACAATCATACAACAAAAGGTGATTCATGGCATGTAGTTCTTCGTTCATACTTATTTACATTAGGTGTGATCAATAGGCTTCATTCACATACATGCATGTATTACAATGAAGCAATTACTAACAAACATCACGCAAAACATGAAATCACAACCATCACCTACCTCGAATCCAAGCTTGAATCCCCTAAGGCACTTGAATCTTTCCTTTTCGGATTCTTTCTGCTTGTTCTAGGTCTACAAACAATAATTTATACACAAGGATCAACAATTAAGACCCAATTACCTGGATCATAATCAATAATATCAATCCTAGGTCAAACCTTTGATCCCCATACCCAGATTAGGGATTTTTCCACCATAATTCCCAGATCAACACCCTCTCCCATCGATAATTACCCAAGAAACTAAGTTCTACGGATCGAAACATGGATTCGAGGAGTAAAAACCTTACCTTTACCCTCAAGAATGGTGAAAACCCGTCAAGAACACACCTGGGGTCGTTCCTTAGCTCTCAAAGTCAAAAAGTGTAGAATAAAACATTTTTGAGGTTTATTTCCGACTTAAGTCGCGTCTATCCCACCACAGCGGTCCTCACCACGCTACAGCGGTCCTCCCCTGGCGAGAATAATTCCATCATAGCGGCTTGCACGGAAACAGTGAGCAAATTTATGAATTCGAAATCCCCATTTCACAACTCACCTTAATCCCCATTTCACAACTCACCTTAATCCCATGACACTTAGAAGATACCCGTTCACACTAAGATCAATTTCGGGAGTTCTACTTACCCGAATTCAATTTCGTAAAGTCGTACGGGTTCCTTAACGTCTTAGCTATCAACTCATATGATCAAATTCATATTTAGATCTTATATTTGTTACCATATTTCTCTAGCCCTCACTGACTTCGATTTCGTCCAAATCTGGACTAGGTTGGAAAATCCCTAGTTACTACTCAAAAGTTTTCTAGCCCCAATTCTTTACCTATTCGCTTTCCCTAACGACAAAATCAAGTTGTTACAATAGATACCAATTTACCCATCACTCGTCCCCAAGTGATCAACTAGGAAAGACTGGCTAAAGTAAGGGTAGAGTAGTATCTGAAATGTCGAATTACTGGGGATACTTTTCTCGCATGTCCTTCTCGATTTCCCAAGTAGCTTCCTTAACAGGACGATGCTTCCATTGAACTTTCAGGGACTTTATCTCTTTGGTCCTTAGACCAACCCATTGAATACCTACACATCCTCCCATACAATGCCGCAATGAAGTCATCTCACTACTCAAGTGATAATTATTGTTGCATATAAACTTAACTAATAACAAAAGCGATTCTCCATAACCACCAAAGTTGATCGCCCCCATGTCTGCAACATGTTATCAAGGACTTTGACAAAATCATTGGGGTGAATCCTTTCATATTTAAATATGATAAAATTCCAAATCCATACTCGCTACGATTAGAAGTCAACTTGAACCAACCAACACACACTCATAATACCCAAACAATCATAGTTCTTATTAACATCTCTATCTCACCACATAAATTCCCATAAGCTTCAGTTATAACAATTTGATCTTTAGGCAACAAATACTCATCGAGGGATATGTCCTAGCATACCAACCCACCAACAACATTATCGAGATGCTATATTTAGTAATTGTGATTGTAGAGTACCCTTAAGAACAATAGAATTAGGCCCAATGATCCTCACATTCAACCACACATAATCGATACATGACCTCGACGACAAGATGAAAATTAAAATTGACGGACAACCATAAATACGCATGGTAGCTCTTCTATAAATTCTCATAAGCAAGTGGCACATGTAGAACCACTAAAATATTTTAACAACTCCAAGACAACACCAATTATGTCATTTGAAATAACCAAATCTTCCCAATCTTCCCACTCAACCAAGAGAACATCGCAGGATTAGTATCCCTGATCCACTACTAGGGATCCACCCACAAAGGTGAAAACACACATGATCATAGCTAGTGAAACATACTCACCACCGTGTACAAAATGAAATAGATGGTCACGTAAGAATTTTATGGAATAACACTAAAGGTTTTCCTCTGGAGATTCAATACCAGTCATTTCCATTAAGTTGACTCCACATATTATTCACATTATTCCACTGAAGTCCACACTCTCAATACTAACAACCAGAATGAACACTCCGACCATTTACCTTACTATAAACCAGCACTTTTTAAAATGAAAACTTTTCGTAGGTACTTAACAATCAATAGTAATAAACTTTACGACTCAACCTAGGTGTAAGTCCTTTCAAAGGCTCAATACCTGATACAATTGATCGTTTCTCACATTACCAATTCATACCTTGACAAAATATATCACCACGAATGTAAACTTACAATGAAAAATCTGAATTGTAAATTCAACCGTATAACACAATCCCCTTATCTATCAACATTAGCTTGTACCTTGAAGATTTTTATGAATTCATGGATCTTCGCTTATCAATGATTGCATCTCCATCGATCTTTTAATATCTTTCGCTAAAATTTCACTCTTACTCATTACCAAACTCAAAAACAAAACAAAAGGACTTATCATCACACTCGAGCTAATTTCTAAACACTTCTTTATCAAGTCTTTTCACATAGTTTCAACCAATCTGATGGACCCATGACACTATCACCATAGCCACAACATAAGGAAGGAAATCACGCGTCTCTGAACACAATTATATACCCTTCTAAAGATACCTCTTTATCCTTTGCAATCAAATAAAATATTCTTGCCCTCACCTCTCTCTAGAGGTTGTACTACATCCCACTATTTTCTTCATTATGATTCTATCTCTTTTAAATTATATTCGAGTGGTGTCCCACTATCTCTTAAAATCTTCCATACAACCACGTTACTCACCAATGTTAGGAACCCACAACCTTAGATACTCGCGAGTCCTAATTACTATACAAAATTCACTTAACCACAATCTTATTGTATAGTTGCATCCCATCACAAACTCTTATTACCATTATGCTCAGTCAGCCCTGACTATCACTACGAAGTCAGCCTTCTGATCAACACGACACATTAACTCAGGTATACCCATCAAATTCCAAGGACAAGGCCATATTTATACGCACTTTCTCACTAAAATCTTCAATTTCTTCACCCCAAGTAGACTCAATGGGACTTCCTTTACCCATAAACTTGTCATTCCGGTATCAATTCACTCCCTTATGACTTAAGATAAAATCACCAGTCCTCATACTACCATCTTTCTTCTTAATAAACAAGACAGGAGCACCCCACGAGGAAGCACTGGGACGGATAAAACCTTTATCAAGAAGCTCTTGAATTGGAGCCTTAAGCTCTCTCAATTCTATCGGAATCATACGATAAAGAGTGATGGAAATGGGGCGATTATCCTGTTCCAAGTCAATGCAGAAATCTATATCTCTATCCGGAGGCATACCAGGCAAATCAGTAGGAAACACTTCTCTAAATTCTGACACCACATGAATAGACTCAATAGAGGGAGTCTCAACCTCAACATCCCGATAATGAGCTAACTAAACCAAACACACTGCCCTGCCAATCTCCTAGCCCGCACAAAAGATATGATCTTACCTGGCTTAGGCTTGTACACCCCTTCCCACTCTAACCTTTCCCTACCCGGATCTCTAGAGTTAGCGACTTAGTATTACAATTAATCCCGGTATAATAGGGGGATAACCAAGTCATGCCTAAGATTGTATCAAGTCAGTCATATCCAGCATAACCAAATCAACCCAAATCTGAAAATCCATAAACACAACAGGACAACACGATATACATGGGTGACTATGACTGACTCTTCCACTGGGGTAGAAACATGGATGGGGTTATCACGTATATCACAAATCATATCAAATTCTAAGGCAAATCGCACAGACACATAAGAATAATTGGAACCCGGATCAAACACCACATTAGTCATCCGGTCACAAACAATAATAGTACTTGTGATCACTGCATCAGACCCTCAGCCTCAGTCTTGCCCGGAAGGTATAAAACTGAGCCATGTCGTCTTGACAGGCAACCTCCTTGCCTGGCAGCTCTACTCCTCTACCTGCATTACCATTTTCCCTGCCTCCACAACGTTGTCAATTTCCTCCTCATATGCCCAGGTTCTCCACAATTGTAACACACTTAATAACTTAACCAAGTAAGCATTATTGCTATTGGAGCAGTCGTATCCTGACCTTCCTTGATGTACAATTTATCCATGAAATCATAGTATAGCTTCTAACCTCAATTGACATGACTTAATTTCATCATTCGCTAAACAACCCATGCATGTTGTGACAACAATACTACATGCATTTTCCAAAGTAATGGTGTTTATTATCTAGTCGTCCCTTACCAAAACTCCTTGAATGTTGTCACCTATAAACTTGAATCTGCAAATTTGACTTTAATCCCTTCACAAGCGACGATAGTAGCTAGCGAGCCCCATAAAATTCTTAATTTTAGTCACAAAACTAGGTCGGACCCAATTCCTGACCACTTCAATCTTTTGGAGATCTACCATTACCCCTTCCCTTGAAACTACATGCCCCAAAAAGGCAACTGAATTCAACCAAAATTCACATTTAGAAAATTTCGCATACAATTTTTGTTTCCCAAGAACACCCAGAATAATACGAAGATGGGCGACATACTCTTCCTCACTTTTCGAACAAACCAAAATGTCATCAATAAATACTAACCCCTTCCCTTGAAACTACATGCCCCAAAAAGGCAACTGAATTCAACCAAAATTCACATTTAGAAAATTTCGCATACAATTTTTGTTTCCCAAGAACACCCAGAATAATACGAAGATGGGCGACATACTCTTCCTCACTTTTCGAACAAACCAAAATGTCATCAATAAATACTATATAACAAACGAATCACGAAATGGTTTGAACACACCATTCATCAAACTCACAAAAGCTGCGGGTGCATTTGTCAACCCAAACGACATAACTAGAAACTCATAGTGCCCATAGCGGGTTCTAAAATGTCGTCTTGGGCACATCCTCAGGCCTAATTTTAACTGATGGTAACCAAACCTTAAATCAATCTTAGAAAAAACCGATGCACCTTGTAATTGGTCAAAAAGCTCATCTATCCGAGGTAATGGATACTTGTTCTGAATGGTGACCCTATTCAACCGTCGGTATTCTATACACATCCTCTCTTGCTAGTGATGGTATTACCACTTTTGTTACTCTAGTTCGGACCATAGAGTGAAGGAGGAAAGATACCAATTTGTATCACCCAGATACCAATTGGATTCAAGTCATAGCACGAAAGAGTAGAAACACGTGAGTTTTTCCTAAAGTCCAATAGCCTCTCGAAGAAAAGTACAGACGTCTTCGTACTGTTCCGCAAGACTATACTAGACTCGTTTTGGTACAATGAGATCAATGAACCTAGGTATCTGATAACAAATTTGTCACGACCCAGACCGTCAAGATTGGCACCCACACTAACCCTCCGGTGGGAGAACCACTACTACAACCCCAACTAACCACTTAACCAGAAACTAAGGCATTTAAAGATACGAAAGCGGGTTTAAATGCATAAATTATATAGAGTTCCCATACAGTCCAAATGTTTAAATAAACTAGCCAAACTAATGTGGAAGAACAAACCTCTAGAACTTGAAAGTCATTGTACCAAAACTTTTCTAACGACAAGTCTAAGAACAAGGGGTACAACCCCGAAACTAAACAAACACCTTAAACAAATAATCTGAGTCCGAAAAGAGTGGACTTAAACAAGAAAGATCCATGGCAGCCTGAAAGAACTGGCTCACCCTTGAATCTGATCACGCTCAATAGTCACATAGTTGAGGTCTATCAATAGCCACCACAAAGAACAAGCAAGTGTAGTATCAGTACACAACCACAGTGTACTGGTAGGATCACACGGCTATTCTAGTAAGCACAACATACATCATAATTACAACAAGGTAAACACATACATGCACAGAATATATATATACACATCGACTATCTGTCACGCCCCGAGCTTACACCCTGGACGTGGCCGGCACTCGAAGACCATTGCTGGCCCCCAAGCGAACCCTTGTCCTGGCTTCTTACTCAGTGGAAACCTAACTCGACAGAATAACTCCATTCAATGAAAGGTCATAAAACAACCTAACTGATAAAATCTGGCCAAAAAGGCAACTCGAGTCTCAAAATAGAATATTTATATAAATACAGAGATGAGAGACTCAATACTAACTGACTGACTACCTATGAAGCCTCTTTAATACTAAGATGGATGTTGGGACAGACCCCGCAACATCCTAATAAAACAAAACTAGGAAAAACGAAATAACAGAGTCCTTCGGAATGCAAGGAGGCTCATCACTGACTCTGGAGTGCTCAATTGGATCAATGGCGTGCTAGATGATGATCTTGGGTACCTGCGTTTGCATCATAATAAGATGCAGGCCAACTGGCATCAGTACATGAAATGTACGAGTATCCGAGCTGGACAGCTAAACAACAACTTAAGCTTGAAAGGAATACAAAGGAACTCTTACCTTGGCTCTGCTCCATGCTTCCTCTCAAAGTCTACTTGTGCAATGCATGAATGAAGTCACATACCCCCATCCATACTAAGCAGAACCCCTCAAGGATCCATGCAATTTCTATTGTGAGAGTTTCTCTAACCGACAGCCACCACTATGAGCCTAAGTGGTGATACAGCATCTTGCCCACGCTGCCAGAATTGTCCTATACTTTGCCGTCATATAGAACGCTTTAACTTTAACTTAGTGGATCCACTAGCTTAACTTACGTGATCATCTAAAAAGTATGACCCGTTAAATCCCATGTTGGCTACATGGTTCTTATGGAGAGTTGAGTTAATATGAACTCGCGTCCCCATTTCTGTGCTCAAGACTACTCCCAAAATATACTTTAGGTCATATGTTTTAAAAACAAACTTCTTTCTCTAGTTTGAATTAATTGCTCAAACTACCCTCTTAAAAGAGGTAATTGCTCTTGAAAACTCTTT
>NW_006238942.1:2939781-2943531 GCF_000226075.1 Solanum tuberosum | reverse complement strand
GCCTTAAAATGAAGTTAAAACGTTCAATAAAGACTCTTGAAAAACTTTAAAGACTTGCTTTGACTTACTTCTTAACTTCTAAGCTTGACTCTAACTTCACTTGACTTTGATCCTAACTTTCCTCGAATTGTATTATGGATTCAAGGGTAATGATCTTATGTTTATGGATGGGTTCTTGATGTTTAGATGTACCTTAGGGTGTTGAAAACAACTAGAAAACATAGGTACATTACCAAGGAACATATATGAAAAAGTAGGGAAGGAATGAGGAAGATTGGCGTCCTTGGCGCTCTGAGAGGCGAGGGGAGCCAGCCTTCAGACTTCAGAAGGGCCTGCTGGGCGCTCTGCAAGGCGTGCCGCCCCAAGGGTGAAAGCTCAGAATCCCTTTTGGGGCGCGCTGGCTGGCGTGACGCCCCAGCCTTTTTCCCCGAAAATCCGACTTTTCTCCTTTGTTTTTCCAACTCTAAACCTTCTTAACTTCAAAGGTTCCAGCCCCAAACACTTAGAATCATAAAAGCCCTTAACATACAATAGATTCAACTCGAAATCTCAACACCTTCTTAACTTCAAAGGTACAAGAAACTTCAACAACACAACCACAACTTCAACAAACACAACCACAAACTTCAACAAACACAACCAATCTTTTCTCGGAATTAAAATAAGTTGGTGTGTGGGGGAATGAACCAACCCAACACTATGATCTCACATACCTTAATAGGGATCACCTCCGACAAAATCCACGACGATCTTGATGAATCCTTGCTTCTTCTTCTCTTTCTCCTCTTCTTCTCCTTTTCTCTCAAGAACCCTAACCCTCACTTTTAAAAGGGAAAACTGATTTAAAATCAGCCTAGACCCTTAATATAACCAAAATAAAAGGTTAGGGAAAGGACCAAAATACCCTTACAAATTCGGATGAACTTCCCTGCCAACAGCCCAACTTCCAAAGGGCATATCTCACTCATACGAACTCGGAATCGAGCAAACTCGGTGGCGTTGGAAAGATCACTCCAAGATCTTTCCAATCATAACTGTAAATACACCTAACTCATCCTGAGCTAGGAGTTATGACTATCTGAAGTTGACCAAAAGCTCTTTTTTTTTTTCCATACTTGGCTAAATTTCCAGATTTTTGAATTCTTTCCAAAAATGACTATTTCCAATTCTAAGCTTCTTCATAGCTATTTCAAATTGCCGAATATTACACTATCTTTTTAGGAGTAACGCACGATTCCACATTCTCAATAACAAGTAGATATAACAAATCAATGGTTCTCTCATAGAACTCATACCTAAACTGTTAGTGTGCCAAATCGTGACACCCGTTCCAATGTTTATGCCAGTACATGGCAACCGATCCCAGTAAGTGTGTCGGATCGTGACACCCGTTCCAATATTTATGCCGGTATGTGGCAATCGATCCCAGTTAGTGTGTCGGATCGTGACACCTGCTCCATTCAACAAACCACAATCACAATCACAATGTATATTCTCACAATCATACAAAGAGGTGATTCATGGCATGTAGTTTTTTGTTCATACGTATTTACATTAGGTGTGATCAATAGGCTTCAGTCACATACACGCATGCATTACAATGAAGCAATTACTAACATACATCACACAAAACATGAAATCACAATCATCACCTACCTCGAATCCAATCTTGACTCCCCTAAGGCACTTGAATCTAGCCTTTCCGGATTCTTTCTGCTTGTTCTTGGTCTACAAACAACAATTTATACGCAAGGATCAACAATCAAGACCCAATTACCTGGATCACAATCAATAATATCAACCCTAGGTCAAACCCTTGATCCCCATACCCAGATTAGGGATTTTTCCACCATAATTCCCAGATCAAAACCCTCCTCTATCGATAATTACCCAAGAAACTAAGTTCTACGGATTGAAACATGGATTCAGGGAGTAAAAACCTTACCTATAGCCTCAAGTATGGTGAAAAACTGTCAAGAACACACCTGAGGTCGTTTCTTAGTTCTCAAAGTCGAAAAGTGCAGAATAAAATATTTTTGGGTTTTATTTCCGACTTAAGTCGCATTTGTCCCACCACAACGGTCCTCACCCCGCTACAGCGTCCCCGCCCTGCCGGGAATAATTCTGCCACAACGGCTTGCACGGAAATAGTGAACAAATTTAAGAATTCCAAACCCCCATTTCACAAGACACTTTCATCCCATGACACTCAGAAGATACCCGTTCACGCTAAGATCAGTTTCAGGAGTTCTACTCACCCAAATTTAATTCCGTAAAGTCGTACAGATTCCTTATCATTTGAGCTCTCTACTAATATGATCAACTTCATATTTAGATCTCCCATTTGTTACCAGATTTCCCTAGCTCTCACTGACTCTGATTTCGTCCAAATCTGGATAAGGTTGCGAAATCCCAAGTTACTACTCAGAAGTTTTCTGTCCCCAATTCTTTCCCTATTGGTTTTTCCCAAATGACGGAATCAGGTCGTTACAGAATAATTCACTTATTGAAAGATCAACAAATTAATTCTCAACATTGACTTCATTTGTTGATAGTTAAGAAAATTTATTTCTTCAATTGTAATTCATAGATAAAGCAACTAGAGGTAAACACTAATAATCACAATAAATAAAATGATATCTCAAATTAAATTCAACTTATGAGGATAATTATTTGGCTAATCATATATATTTTATCTTATTTCATGATTTAAGATATATCCAACCTCATTTAGAATTGCAAAGATTATTACTTAAAAATTGACATAATAATTCATAATAATAGAATCCTTCTAACTTTTCAGGATTAGAAATCATTCAACTTGATCAATTTTTAGAGAATGAGTTGACTAGGGTAAGTTCTAATTAATTTGCTAGGCTTAAACTGGCCAAAAATACGTAGTTTAGGGGTTAAATGACGTAGTTTAGGAGTCCAACGCATAAGGAAAAGACCAAACGACCCCTGACTTAAAAGTTGTCAAGCCAACCGACGGACCGCGGATGGACCGATGGTCTGTTCTGGTCCACCGTCGTTTGGCTTCAGAGACGGGATTTTGGGGCCTCGATTCACGGACCAGGACCACGGTTCATGGGTCCGGCCATGGGTCATGCCTTAGAATACTTTTTGGGCTGTTTGTGGGGAGGGCTGCAATTGGCCATCCACGGACCACCACCTACGGTCTGTGGGTGACCCTACGTTCCGTGGGTGGTGCTCGTCGGTGGCACCTGCAACTTCTGATTTCTACAATCTGGTATGTCTAGGATACGGGGTGTTACATTATCTCCCCATTGAGAACATTCGTCCTCAAATGAAGACTAAACTAGTTGAATATGGAGGGAAAGAGCTGCAAACCCTACCACTAAACACTGGAAACTGAAATCTGACTGAACTAAGTTCCAAGAATATACAAATACGCTGAAAATGCAAGTATAAACTGAAGGAACAACATACTAAGACTGAAGCTACGCATGAATGGCTCAAAACTTAATCGGTAAGGAAGCTTTCAACTCAACTTTGTGCTAGTGGATTCTTGTGACCTATCCATATTCATTTTCATACTAAATAATTGACCTTAACACCTAATAAAAATTTAAGAATCACACGATACAACCTTACACGCAAATAAAGAATGTTCGAGCCTTAGCATAGAAATTTTTGTGGTATTACATTGCATAACATAAAATTGCATAAATGCTGAATGATACCATCATAATATATATATATATATATATATATATATATATAGTGTGG
>NW_006238942.1:2937324-2939772 GCF_000226075.1 Solanum tuberosum | reverse complement strand
TATATATAGTGGTGGTATCAAACAAACTAAAGGCGAATTGAACCTACGCTAGGAAGGGGGCACACATGGTAATTTATCTTGACCAAATGGACACAAAGAAAGGACGAGTAATCAACTTGTTTTTAAGAAAATTTCATAAATAGCAAAGATATTAAACTTAATAAGCCTTCTTAGCTACAATTTATCTAATTACGCTTCATAGTTATAGTTTATTTTGCTATGGAAATTTCCATTTGTATATTTTGCTTGTCAATATACAAACAAAGTAGGTATATACAAATTATGTATTTATACATTTAGGAATTTTTCAGAATTCCATTTGTATATTTCTCTTGCTAATATACAAACAAGATAATTTATTATGAATTTTTCTTAATTTATACGAAACAAATGTATCAACAAATCACCAAGATAAACTTATAAAAGTTCTGAATTTATACCATCAGAAATCAAATTGTACAAACTCATAGAAAAATTTAAAGAATTATAACCACAAATCATAATTATCCAAAAGTGTAACTAAATTAAATAATAAACTATAGATATTTGTCAATTTGCGTAATTTTTCCTTTGTGTTTTGTGTTATAAGTGTAGTTTTCCTAAAAATTGAAGACTACCCTAGGTGCAAAAGCATGATATTCTTCGGGCCCGTTTGGCCATAGATTTTCCAAATAATATTTGGGGGGAGGGGGAGTGGGAATTTAGTAAATAGTGTTTGTCCATACAATTTGTCATTATTTGGCAAATATTTTGGCAAATATCCCAAATACTAGTTTTTTCTAGTATTTGGGTCAAATGACATTATTTGGGATCTTTTGAAAATTGAAATTTTACACCAAAACTTTTTATCTTTTACAAAAAACACCCTCTATAGTAGTTGTTTGCGTTGTATTACATAATTTTTTACGTGAACACCAAAAGTAGTGATGAAATATTCAGTGAATATTATAGTGATGATATGGTTGTTGATGAAAATGATGAACAATCGGCTCAGGGTAACGAAGTCATGTTAGCTTTGTCTACTTCACGATGTATGGAATGATGCTTGTTGCACTCACTCAAAACTACCACATTGCTCTAGTGTCATGGACACTACTTGTTATTTGTTGCAACGAAGATCCAATTGACTTGTAATACAAACTTATGGTTAGTTTTGATAGTTTCTAAAACTTATGGGTATAAATCATATTTTTCTAAAAAAGTAAAACATATTTCCCAAATATTATGATCAAACACATGATGATTTTAATAGGTCCTCATGAAAGTTTAGTATCGCAACAGCAAATCCGACCAAAGTTGGGGTATTTTTTAGAGGGATAGTGTATTAAAAGTGACAAAGTAGTTTGTTAATTAGGTAGGAGTCCTCCAAGTTTTAAATATTAGGTAGAAGTGACAAATATATAATTAATATTAATGAAATTAAAAAATCTTTCCTCAACAGCCCCAAACTTTTAACTTTTTACACTTTTACCCTATATTTTTTACCTCAAAATACCTAAAATTTCACTAAAATATATGAGAAGAAAAAAGGCGGTACTTTTTTCTCACCTGCAGCGTCTTCAACAACGAGCCTGAAGGACAACTACCAAGTCTTCAACGAGGCTGAAGTATGCTTCTCAATTCCCTTCTTCTTCTTTTTCTTCATCCTCATCATTCTTAATTTGTAAGCATATATGTGGTTTATGAGAAGATCTATCAAGAAAAATTTGTGAAAATGGATACCAAAATTTTTTGAACTTTTTGCATTGCATTGGTTCCGTTTGATCTTGAAATTAACTCAAAAGAGCATTATTGATAAGTATAAAAATTACTTTGTGTCCATTCTTCAGCTAGGTTTATTAAATCTAATTTGATTATTTCAGCCAACAACTTTCGTAGTTGTCTGGACAACTGCTGAAGTTGTTTGTAGAAATAAATAAACATCTCTGTCAAATATAGAAATTGTCTAACAACAGTCTATAGCTATCGGACGATTATAGAAGTTGTCCAACAACTGTCTGTAGTTATCGGACGATTATAGAAGTTGTCCAACAACTGTCTGTAGTTATCGGACGATTATAGAAGTTGTCCAACAACTGTCTGTAGTTATCGGACGATTATAGAAGTTGTCCAACAACTGTCTGTAGTTATCGGACGATTATAGAAGTTGTCCAACAACTGTCTGTAGTTATCGGACGATTATAGAAGTTGTCCAACAACTGTCTGTAGTTATCGGACGATTATAGAAGTTGTCCAACAACTGTCTGTAGTTATCGGACGATTATAGAAGTTGTCCAACAACTGTCTGTAGTTATCGGACGATTATAGAAGTTGTCCAACAACTGTCTGTAGTTATCGGACGATTATAGAAGTTGTCCAACAACTGTCTGTAGTTATCGGACGATTATAGAAGTTGTCCAACAACTGTCTGTAGTTATCGGACGATTATAGAAGTTGTCCAACAACTGT
>NW_006238942.1:2925672-2935188 GCF_000226075.1 Solanum tuberosum | reverse complement strand
AGTTATTTCTATAAACAACTTCAGTAGTTGTCCAAACAACTACTTAAGTTGTTGGCTGAAACAACTAAATTGAATTCACTAAACCCAGCTGAAGAATGGACAAAATATTTTTTATACTTATCAAAAATGCTCTTTTGAGTTAATTTCAAGTTCAAACGGAATAAATATAATGTAAAAAAACAAAAAAATATAATAGCAAGATGATGATGATTTTCTTCTTTATTAAACCCTAATCTTATCCTTTGAAATAGAAAAGAGAAGAAAATTTACCTTGTATTAGAAGCTACTGATTGAAAAGAAAAACACAACAAACTCAAAGAAGATTTGATGATTTTGAAGATGAAGAAGAAATTTTTTTTTTTGAAAAAAAAAAGTCCCGTTCTTGGATTCCAACGTTCCCCTGTAACTTCAGTTTTAAAAAGAAAATTGAATAAGTTAAAAGGTTTTTTCCATTCTTAATATGCTTCACAATTTAAAATAAAGTCTCCTAAGTTTTAAAAATACTAATTTGGTCCAATATATTAATTAAGAGTTAAATTAAATTGAGGAAGAGATGAAGAGGCCCGACTTGTCCCTTTTTTTTAATTGGAGACTTGTGAGGCATTCTTACCTCATTTTTCTCATTCTTACCTCATTTTTCTGAAATTTTCACCCAAATAATATTTGACAATGAATATTTGGAAATCTATGGCAAAGCTAGCCGTTAACTGGCGCTCCTCTGCAAGTACTCAGTCTGTTCTCTCGTGGAGAAAGCCTTACTCTCGTTTGTTCGAACGTAGCCGCCCGCAGGAGGTCTTCTTCTTCTTCTTCTTCAAGTCTCAGCTATTTTGTCTCCCGATTCCCAACTTTACTTTTTCAGTTCATCATTCATCTGCAACAAGTAAGTCTCTGCTAACAAGCTTAGTTTAAAGGCTCTTAACTATTCACAATTCACTAATCTACACTTTGTTTTTAATTTTTGCTATCTGGGTAGGTTTAATTTGGAGGTAAAATGGCAGCAATGGATGTGGGTTTAGTTTTGATTTGTGTAGAAGGAATGAGATGTTGATCAGTAAAGGACTTCGTTCTCCTTTTTTTCTCAAGACTAGTACTACCATCGTCGGCTTAATTTTTAAGGTACATTTACCCTTTTGTTCATTTTGTTAAAATTCGATTTGGGTATAGTTTCATTTGTGTTCTCTGGGATTGTTCATGGATTGCATACGTTAAAGGTTCTTACTTTGGAATTTCTGCAAAGAATGCAATTTTTTAGTATTGGGGTTATAGCTCCAGGGGGCGTCTGGGTAAGCCATATTCCTGATTATCATCCAGATCAAGCAGTCAGGCCTCATCTCAAAATTAGTTGGGCTCTGCTAATGAATCTACTATCCGCTTCTACTTTTTTGGTTCATTCCATTCCAACACCACATCATTTTCCTTTAAAGATACAATAGGACACAAGGATTCTTAAATCTCACACTAGGCATCTGTATATAATCTAGAAGGGTTCTTTTATTAATGTTCTGTTTGATTATAGAGGACAAAATGTGGAAGCAAAATTGTAATGGATAAACCCTAAATCAAAGAGTAAATCGAGGAGAGATGTTATTATAATGAAAATTGAATCTGATCTAATTCTGGATCCTTTTGATACAATTATCCACAAGTCACAACTTTACACAAATGGATAGTAAGAAAATTGGTTACAAATGTAAAAGTTGCTATGTGAGTAAGACAAACGACAACTAATAGTATGGACCTATGTTATAGGCTATTGCACAACACATGGGCCTCCGTTAACACCTCCCTCAAGCTGGAGGGGATAACACACTAAGCTTGCCCAAGAGTGAAATGATGAAGTGAACTGGCCAGGGCCTTGATAAAAATATCAGCCAATTGATCCAAGCTATTGATAAAATGAAGGGAAACCAACCCAGAATGCAAACAATCCTTGACATAGTGGCAATCAATCTGAATGGTGTTTTGTATGCTTGTGAAAATATGGGTTCCTAGTAGTATGCATAGCAGCCTGGCTATCACAAAAATAGGAGATATGTACGGCCATCAACTGACCATTCATTATCTATAGTTGCCCCAAGCTACACAACATAATAAACATTGATGACTTATGGTCATTACTATACTTTATGCTAATTCCATGTCAATTGTTAGGAATACAACTACTTGATTTTGTCAAATATTTTCGAGATAAGTATTGAAAACACCCCTAAACTTGGCATGAATTATTACTTTAGTCCCTCAACTATTGTCAGCCTTAAAAACACCCTTCTACTTGATTAATTGAATTTAAAAACACCCCTCTTATGCCACATGTGCATATATGTGGAATTTTCTGCTGACACGTACACATAGATTACACATAGATATATGTAATAGAAAAAAAAATTTAAAAATATTTAAATAATTAAATGTTAAGAATTTAGCAATTTAAGAAGAAAAAACAAACTTCTTTTTTTTTCTTTTTTAATTTTTTTTTCTTGTCACCCCACCCATCCTCTACCCAGTACCCCTAGCCTCACTACCCACCCACCAAAAAAAAATCTTTTAAACTTTTTTTTTGGAGGGAGAGAGGGGTGGGATAAGAAAAAATATATATTTTATTTTAAAAGTATTTTTTTTTGGGGGGGGGGGAGGAGGGAGGGAAGGAGGAGGGGTACTCGGTGGTGTTGGATAAAAAGTTTTTTTTAAAAAAAAAACTTTAAATTTTTCTTTTTTTTTGGGGGGGGGCGGGGGGGTAATTTAGCTGCTCCATCAAACTTGTTTATTGGAGGGGTATGGGTGGTGGTGTTGGGGTATCTGGGCAGGGGATGAGGTGAGGTAAGAAGAAAAAAAAATTATAAATTCTTCTTTACTAAATTTAGCATTTAATTATTTGAATGATTTTTTTTTTTTTTTTTTTACTCTATATATCCATGTGTACGCCACATCAATAGAAAATTCCACATATACGCATATGTGGATGACATGTGGCATAAGAGTGGTGTTTTTAAATTACTTAATCAAGTAGAGGGGTGTTTTTAAGGCTGTCAATAATTGGGAGACTAAAGTAATAATTCCCGTCAAATTTAGGGGTGATTTTAATACTTATCTCAAGTATTTTCTTTTAAAACTAGTACTAATATATTCCTCAACATCAAAGATATGTTGTCCGCCTTCAAAAAGTGTTACAAAAGAGAGTAAGTATAAATCCAGATTCACAGTCACCTAAGAATTCTACAAGATCATATACTTGCTCTATACTGTTTTCTTTACTCCAAAAAAATATGGAAACTATGAAATTCCATTTCACATCGTGAGAACTTAATTTATAAATAAAGCATCTACCTGCTGTCTTCTTTCATGCTGCCCACCATATGCAGGAAGGTATTATCCTCCACATTTTCTGACTCTTGCTACCTCCTCTTCTAATCCAACAGCTCATCAGATCTACAGTATGTGCATTGTCCACTTGATCTCTCTGAGACTAAAGAACAGGTTCCAAAGTTGAGCTGTAAATTTGCAATGAAAGAATAATTGGTTGTTTGTTTCACCAGTTTCATTCTTCCGTAGAACTTCTCGTGTGAGGCAAACTCTCTTAGCCAACAGCTGTGTCTAAGGTGTGCCACCATCTCAAAGCGGCTGATTCAGTATCTGTGTCCCTCTCCCACAACAATATGGTTTCAATAATGGGATCATAACCCTTAGGCTTTGTAGATGGATCGGTCATGGGATCATAACCCATAGGCCTTGTAGTTGGATCTCCCAACACATAATACATTGCTTCATCCCACTTGCCCAAAAACATGGCCACTTTTCTCCTGTCCATTTTGTGTCTGTGAGTGTAAGAAATAAATTCCAAAACTGAGCAGTGAATTTACAATGCAAGGAAAGTTGACTATTTGTCTTATTTATTTCCCCACAAAGTTGACATCTGGATACTACAATTCTCCTCTTTTTCTTCAAAACCTCTTGTGTCAAACAAGCTTTTCTGTCAACCAACCATGTGAAACATATTTTACTTCTGTTGGTAAAACATTGCACCAACAAAAGTAAAATGTTTCACATGGTTGGTTGTCAGAAAAGCTTGTTTGACACGAGGTTTTGAAGAAAAAGAGGAGAATTGTAGTATCCAGATGTCAACTTTGTGGGGAAATAGATGAGACAAATAGTCTTCTTTTCTTGCTTTGTAAATTCACTGCTCAGTTATGAATTTATTTCTTACTCTGACAGACACAAAATGGACCATGCCTGAGCACACTACAGATTTGCTCAGCTGCTGAATTAGAAGGGGTGGAAACAAGAGCCAGAAGAGATGGTGGATAATCATTCCACATTGCATTTGGTGGACTTGTGGAGAGAGAGAAATAACAGATGTTTTGAAGATAAGTCCAATTCCATTATAGAGTTAAATGGAATTGTATTGTATCTTTATTTTTTTGGTGTAAACAACAAATATAGAGAAATTAGAGCTTGTAGATATGTTAGACTCTCTGTAAGTAGTTTCTCCCTTAATTCTCCTTTTTTTGGTTCCTCTTTTGAAGGTCTCCAGCATATCCTTAATGCTGAGGAATACAACATTTCCTGTTCTTTTAAAAAGTATCTGTGTCAGGGAAAACTTCAATATCTTTTAGAAAACTAGCCACCCACTCCACTTCCCAATCATTCAAATGCCTCTTGAATGAGAGATTCCAGCCTTGAGGATACCAACGCTCATTGATAGTAGCATCAGTCCTGTTGCATAGCACCAATAGATCAGGAAAAGAGTCCTATAGTGGAGTTTGTCCATAGAGCTCTGATTGATCTCCAGACTCCCACTTCATATGTGGTGTTAACCTCATTAGAGTACCAAGGACTGCTTTGGCCATATTTATGCTGGATAACCTCCCTCCATAAAGTTGATTCCTCTCCATGGAACCTCCATAGCCACTTCATCAAGAGAATTGTTTTGTATCTTTAAGTTTCTGATGCCAAGCCCATCCTGGCTTTTGTTTATTAATTTTTAATCTTTTATTTATACATTATTTATCTTTTGGGGTAATTCTGAGATTTGATGCTCCACAAAAGATCTGCTTTTGAGATCTAGTTACTTTTGTCCATGGGAAATAACTTTTAAGCATCTCTTTATGCTCTATTCCATAAAGGTAGAGGGTCTATCGAAAACAACCTCTACCTTCACAAGGTAGAGGTAGGGCTGCGTACACACCACCCTTGTGAGATTACACTGGTATCTTGTTGTTGGAAACTCTTATTCGAAATCAATGCCTCCTTATTTCTTATTAAGCTCCCCCAATATTACTAATAAGGTTGCGTGCACACCACCCTTTCTAAACCCCACTTGTGGGATTACCTTGGGTATGTTTTTTTTTTTTTGAGGTAACAGGTAACTGTGTATTCACAAAATTCCATCATCCAAACAATGATAAGAGTGAGCACTTACATCCCATAGGGTAAAAAACAGAAGGCCATAAGAACTAGTCTATGGAGCATTACAATTTCCCTATAAAATCAACAAAAAGTTCTATATCCCCTACCCTTATTCGAAATTAGTGCCTCCTTATTCCTTTTTAAGGTCCTTCAATCCATGCTCTAGTCTGTATTACTTATTAGGGTTTAGTTTTCAGATTCCCCTTATGGATGTTCCTATTATGATCTTTACATTTTCTGTTTGTAACTTTTGCCTTTTCAATTGTAACAGGTAATTAATTATATTTTAAATTTCAAGACTCAAGTGTGTGAAGCCAGCGTTGGAAACAACAACTTTATTCAAAGGTGTTCGTAAGGCAGAAAAAGAATAATGTAAGTTACTTTCTTCCTGTCCCCATATTTTTCTTCTCTTTTCTGTTTGTAATGCTCCACGAAAATGTTGGTGCTATTTTATTCTTATTTTTTTGAGGGAGGTGCTGGTTCATGTGACTTCATATGTTACCCAAGATACCTTCTCATAATTTTAGTGATAACAACTTCATATTTCAGTTTTCATTCATTATAACAAGCTTATGGAAGTTTCTGGAACTACAATATTTTAAGTAATTGTTTGGTTTATCCTGATTTATGGTTATGGTTATTTTTCAGGGGTGCTGTTAAACTGCAACTTCCGTTGCCTAAAAGTGTTGATGGAGTCACCTTGGATCCAAATCCTGATTGGACCTTTGATGCTTTATTGGTTAAGCTCAATTCGATTGAGAAGAAGCTCAATGCATCATCAAAATTTCCTATACCTTTTACGAAAACAGAATCTCGGTATGTACTTGTAATGAGGTTTCGTAGTGAAAATAACCTCAAGCTTCTTTGTTTCATCGAGAAAGCAAATGTTCTATATTTTGTTCTAATCTGTCTTTGCTCAGACAACTCTCGGCTTCAAAGAATAATTCTCGGAGAGGCTTTGTTATGCAAGTGTCTGATGACGATGTCGAGGATATGGACAGAAATACTAAGCTTGAAGTTGGTGATCATTTACTTATGGGAGGAAAACGGTTTGCCTGTGACGAAATCTATCTGAGGTAACTACACAATAACTGCAAATATTAAAGAGTGTAAGAATGAGAGGATGTCGATTGAAACAGAGAAACAAGGTGTAAAATATGTTGCATGAATGCCCTTACCCCGATTACACGTCTCACAGTTACTTGGCCATATGCCTGTTGAAGCCGCAACATGTTTATAGCAGTTACTTATTGAGCCAACAGTTAGGGTATACTCATCCAATCAGGAGGAGAGGTGTGTGTGGTGGTGGTGATGGGCACTTCATATTACCTCATAAAGTTCTTTTTTGTTTTGATAGGTTCCTCATGAAGTTTTTTTAAAATAAATTACATCCATGAATGGATGTGCATCTTATTTCTTCCAGCAAAAACTTACATTTAGTCCTATAGTTCCTTAAATTCATGGACTTCATGTTGTACGGCAAGTCATAAGCCACCGCATTGCAAGTGTGTTTTATTTATTCTTGATTAATGCAGCATTTTTCATGTTGTTTCAGTGATAGCGACCAATCTGAAGAAGGCCTAAACATCGAACTTCAACATGATCTAATGGATAAAGTGGGATTAGTGGAAAGTGCTTTATCTGAGTTAGCTCATGACCATCAGCTTACTATTGCGGTTGGTAACTTAAGTTATATTCTTCGTTAACTTTCTCTGACCATGCCCCAGCCTTGCTTCACTTGGGAAACAAAGAAAAAAAATTAAACCCAATCTCTTTCTATTGTTATCTTACAACAGGAGGAAATGAGAGATCAACTATCAGCACTTGAAGCTCAGTTGACGGATGAAAGTGAGAAGTTTGCCTCCACACTAGAACGAGTTGAGAGAAACACTGAAGCTCAAAGGGAAATGAACAGAAAATTAGACATGCAGTACCAGCGTAAAATGTAAGGTATATTATTCTTCTTTTGCAAGTAAAAGCTTGTTCCTGCATTAAGTTTTATTCATCATGGTTAATCATTTTTCTCATTGTTCAATGATGTATAAGGTAGATGTTTCTCAGTGGGTTTAATTCAATGCCAATAGATGATTAAGCAGTAAGCTTGGCAGACAACAAAAGGTGGTCGGCTGGAACTGATGGAAAATTTGTCTATTTCACTAGCCACTAAAATCAGAATATTTGTTTTATCCATACTGTGGATTTCACTTCATCTTTTGCTCTAGCAATTAGTACCAATGGACGTAATGCATTTTCTTTTTAAAATACAAAAGGCTGCTGAAGATGTGCCAAACAAATCTCAATTATTTTAAATAGAAGCTGGTTTGTAAAGAATTCACTTACAAATAATTTAATTAAGGATGGTAGATTGACAATTAATCTTGAACCACAAGAATTATGTGGTTTAGGTGGGAAATCAAAGTGAGTGCGTTCTTCTTTTCTTGTTGACATGAAAACTACACATGAAGGTGTAAAACAGATACAGGGGTATGGCCAGCGAGCGAGTTTCTATATAAAGAGGGCACTTATAGTAAGCATGTCACTTTGATTGCAAGTGGTTATTTTTTATACAAACTACATGCACACCCTTGTTAGCAGTTGAGGAATGCACTCTCAATACGATACTTTGTGACCGATAAACATTTAACTTCTTTTGATGTTTCTTGTTCACTCTATACTCCTTAGGAGTACTCAGAGTGTGAAGTTAAATCACCATTTACGTGTTCTTACATTTTAGGTTTAGTGGGGATGTACTTTTGACTTAATTGTATTAGTATAGTGCAGAAGCACTTGATGATCACCTAACTACGGTACAAAGGGATCACGAACACAGATCCCAAATTGAAAAAAGGAGAATAAGAGATGACGCAGCTCGTGAAGAGGCCAAGAGGAAAGAAAAAGTTCTTCAAGAAGAAAAAGCCCGGCAAGAAAGGATCAAAGCAGAAACCAAGGTTTGTGTTTTTAACTATTATCCAATTGCATTTCTGTCACCTGCCGTCTTGTGATTTCTTGAGATTTTACAAAGTTAAATATTTATGAGAATCATCAATAAATGAGAAAGTAATAGTGCTTGTGTTGATTTAATAACTTAATACTTATTGATATTGTTTTTTTCTCTTGTGGCATACTTATGTAATTGCTAATGCTCGCATTCCCCTGGTTCTAGCATCCCTGGCTTTCTTGTATAATCTGGCTGCTTATTTATCTCTCCTCATGCTGCATCTGTTGCCTAATGCAGTTGGCTGAACTATTAACTCCCACTTGTTTTTAAATGATTCTGGAAAGAATTGAAGCAGTTTTGTAATTGAATTTTCTCCTTTTGGGTAATGATAAGTTTCATTCCATCAGGTGCAGGCTAGGCTGGAAGCTGAAAAAGTTGAAAAGGAAAAAGCTGCCGCACTGGAAGCTGAGAGGAAAGCAGCAAAAGAAGCTGCAGCTGCAGCTGCGTCGGAGAAGAAGTCATCTGAGTCAGTGACAACTGCTTTTTCAGAGGCTAGCAAGGTTTCAAGGGATGTCACTAGTCAGCCTGCGAGACCCATATCTGATGGGCAGAAACATTCAACAGGTATTTGACCGACCTCCTACTCTTCTTCTTTTTATTTTTTTCTCAATCATTTCAAATAAATAATAACTTAAACAAAATGCTCTATGCATAATCTGAGAGGAGAAACCTAATCAGTGCTTTAACTATAAGCCATATGGGTAAATTAATTTTGATCCCTTATATATAGAGTTGGACATAAATAATCCTTTAACTTTGTAGAAAATGAGAACTTTTGATCCAGGGCTTGATTGGAGGCTATTCACTGATGGAAAAGATAACTGAATTTAAAAGCTGGGAAGTAGGCTAATGGAAAAGAGTAACTGTGAACAGGGGCGAATTTATGTACTAATTTTGGGTCACCCGAACCCGTGGTCATCCGACTAAACTCGATATAGTACTTCTATAATTATTAAAGAATATATTAAATTAAAACTTGTTGAACCCGTTCTCAAAATGGCTGGATGGTTCACTGGTACTACTGCAAGATTTCAACTCACAGGTCGCAGGTTCAATCCTAGGCAGCCCCAATTCGCTTCAATTTATTTTTATTAACTAAAAACACATTTTTCATT
>NW_006238942.1:2920435-2925183 GCF_000226075.1 Solanum tuberosum | reverse complement strand
TCTTTCTATGAATATGTGATTTCGAATGCAAAAGAGGCATAAGTCCTCTTTTTATTATGAATGTGTGATTTTCTTATTGTTAAATGTGAAAGGGGTGTGATTCCTCTATTTTAGTTAGATTTGCAAGGATTGTGATTCCTCTATTTTATTTGAACTTGCAAGGGTGTGATTCCCTTATTTTGTATTGTGAAAGATATGCGATTCTCTTATTTTATTTTAAATTTGCTAGTTAAATTTGTGACTAAGTTGAATAGCATTGGTGAAGAATTTTTGAATGGATGTTTAGTTTGTAAGATAGAGCGGAAGATATTTGAAAATGTAAGTAATGATGCTATTATAGATCGTTTTCAAAATATGAAGTCTCGTCGAGTACAATTGTAAACTGATGATATTTTTTGTGGAATGTAATTTTTATGTATTGCTCGCTTAGTTATTGTTATTATAAATTTTTTGATATTATCTTTAAAGCAACGGTGCACCCGTTTTCTTAAAATCCTGGATTCGCCTCTGACTGTGAAGATAAAAGTCCAAGAAACACTCCAGAAAATGGAAAATTTTTATTATGGGTGAGGCGCACATAGTGTCAGTTGTGTGAGGCGTTTTTTGGCTGCCATTTGTATATTGTGGGGCCCATATTGTACTTGTTTCATTTCCTTACTTTTTCTTCTCTCTCCTTTTGGTTTCATTTTTCAGCCTTAACTAATAGTTTGTGCCCCATGATCCACAAGTCAAAAAATGGGTGGAGCCTCTTCCAACTTTGGTTGGTTGGGCCTCACCCATAATAAAAAATTTCCAGAAAATGTACTCATGAAATATTCTTACCTGGGATTGTCCGTCTCAACTGTTCACACCCATGCTTTTGGACATTATAAGCAGGTGAGTGATCAGTATATACGTGTCTGATGAACATTCTCAAAAAACAAATATACGTTTCCGACGAACCAGTGGCATTTCACAATTCACTTTGAAGCTGTGAAACTTCTTTGTGGCCAAGGGCCATGCAATTACATTTTGCCAGTTTATGAGAACCAATGCCGATGGAGTGCATGATGAAGCAGAGATCATTTGTATTGTCGTCAACAAGTCTATTGATATGTTCGAAGGGAAAAACATGGATATGAAGATATCATTTCACTGACCTTGCCTTCCTTTACATGGATATGAAGATATCATTTCACTGACCTTGCCTTCCTTTACATGGATATGAAGATATCATTTCACTGACCTTGCCTTCCTTTACATGGATATGAAGATATCATTTCACTGACCTTGCCTTCCTTTACATGGATATGAAGATATCATTTCACTGACCTTGCCTTCCTTTACATGGATATGAAGATATCATTTCACTGACCTTGCCTTCCTTTACATGGATATGAAGATATCATTTCACTGACCTTGCCTTCCTTTACATGGATATGAAGATATCATTTCACTGACCTTGCCTTCCTTTACATGGATATGAAGATATCATTTCACTGACCTTGCCTTCCTTTACATGGATATGAAGATATCATTTCACTGACCTTGCCTTCCTTTACATGGATATGAAGATATCATTTCACTGACCTTGCCTTCCTTTACATGGATATGAAGATATCATTTCACTGACCTTGCCTTCCTTTACATGGATATGAAGATATCATTTCACTGACCTTGCCTTCCTTTACATGGATATGAAGATATCATTTCACTGACCTTGCCTTCCTTTACATGGATATGAAGATATCATTTCACTGACCTTGCCTTCCTTTACATGGATATGAAGATATCATTTCACTGACCTTGCCTTCCTTTACATGGATATGAAGATATCATTTCACTGACCAGTGTTGTGAGGCGCTCGCCTTTCACCTTTGGCGATAAGGCGAGGCGAGGTGAGGCACTTTCGCATATTTGCCTCGAGGTGAGGCGAGTTGAAAATGGCGCCCTTCAAATAAGAGATTTTCATCTACCATCATTTTTTGTTGGTGCAATTAGAGTCAGCTACATCCAAACAACAAGACGGTGAAAGGCTAGATGGATATATCAAACTCAAGGATATATTGCAAACATTCCACATTTGCGATTGCCTCCTCTTCTCTTCAGTCGCGAACCCTTCGTGTTTGCCTCCTTTTTGCAAACACCGACTTCACGACCTTCTTCTTCAACTCACTTCGTGACTACTGCTCCTTCGCCGCTTCGTGACTGCTGCCAGGACGTTTCTTCTTCTTCAGTTCTTCTCTTCTTCTTCTTCTTATTCTTCTTCTCTTCTAATTCTTCTCTTCTTTTCTTCTTCTTCTTCACTACTCTATTTTTCACTCACTCCTGTGCTCTGTTTTCAGTGTGGTAATGAACAGGGTTGTTCACTCACTCGGTGCTTTGTTCACTATTAGTTTTTAAATTTAAATATTTGCTAATATATGTTATTGCTATTAAGATTTTGGATATTTATATGTGCAATTAAAAAATTTAATTTTTGGTATTAATTGGCGCCTTAATTCAAAAAGGCGAGCGCCTCGCCGCTCACCTCGCCTCGTGGCGAGGCAGGCCCTTGTCGCCTTTTGTCACCTCTCGCCGTCCAAAACACTGTCACTGACCTTAAGAGAAAAATGTCAATCTTTATTCTGGATAGTGTTCTGTAATTGCTACTGCTGACTGAATAAAATGGACTTCCTTTATATTCATAGGTTGTAGTCTAGCTTAAAAGTATCCAAAAAAAGAGATTTCTTTTTACCAGTATGGCCACAGAAGAAAAAGAAAAAACGAAGAGACTGATAGAGGGCGCTCCTTCTGAGATCAATATGGACAAAAACTGAATAAAAAACAAAAGAGTAGTCCAGAAAAACTTAAGTGAAGGATGAGAAAAAGAAAAAGTAAAACATTGATGGCCATATATGTGTTGGATGTGTAACATGTACACTAACACATATTTTGACTTGATTTTATATAGAAAAAATAAAATAAAAAACCACCTTAATGAAAGAAATATCAAGAAATCAGCTTCAATAGTTTCCTCCTCTTGGAATCGAGTATCTGTGCATTCAAATTTGACTAGGTGAGAGTTCGTCTCTTTCTTTGTTTGATGTTTCTTTTCAGCTGGAGCAGTTTAACCCCTGTAAATGATGTTATTCCTCTTGTAGATTTCATTAGCTCCCTGTCCTTGGCTTAACAACCAGATTTTTTGCTCATTTAGGGAATTGCTCAATGCTCTATCTGTAGATTTTGTATCTAGGAGCTTTCCCTAATTTCTCTGTACTGTTTTCAGCATCTTCTTGATGCCAATCAACATAACAATTACTTCATCAAAGTAATAATAATAATAATAGTAATATCAATCTATCTTTTACCTTTATAAAAAAAAAGTATTACTAATACCTAAACAAATGATTAGGTATGCATGCACTCGTCATAAGTCATAATTTGCTAATACATATGCTTTGTTTAGAATAGATATATTTTGGTTAGATAGCATGGAGAAACATGATTCTCTAGTTTGATAATCTCAGCTACTATTAAGTGAATTTCCACGAGCTAATACCTGCGGCTTTTTTCTAACCCTGGGCTTCTAGAAAGGGATGTTCCTTTGCAGTGTTGTCTTTTTCCTATTAGTTCCATTAGTCCCATTAATTCTTTATTTCTTTTAGCCTTGGCCTTTGGTTGTTATCTTTTCTGGTAGTGTCTCTTGAGAGTGTTATATATAAAGGACCAAATTAGATCTTCCCTAAATTTAAGGGACTATTTTGGGCTTTTTCACCATAGTCTACTATAAAATGTTATTGGCAAAACTTTTACTACTTGTAGAGTCAACTGGATTATATCCTTTAACAGATAGTGTATGGTACCCTAACCTCCAACTGCCAAGATGAAACATGTACTGTTGTATTTCTTTCTGTTTCTAGTGCTTGTAAATCTATGCCTTGATTTCGACTTCGCAATTTCCAATAAGCAGGAAATACAATCAGGGTGACACAAAATGCTCAAAAACTGGAGGAGAAAAGATTGGCCGTTTACAATGAAATAGCTGCGCAGAATGAAGCACTGGGATTGGGTTCAAACAAGGTAACTTTGCAAATCAATATTTAAAATTTCATTCCAGATTTATTGGACTATTATGCTTCTTGCTGCATAAAGTGAAGTGTTCTTTGCAGAGGCTTGTGAATGAGGGTTCCTAAACAGTTGGGCATCAACAAAGTGTACTAGTCAAAAAGGCCCTCTATACTAATCTCTATTGTATTCTCCCTTACAGCATATCCCAAAATATGTGACACCATTCTATTAATATTGTTACTGTGAGAAATATAGGAAAAGAATATTATTGAATTGTTGTTGTTTACATTATTACATTGAGACCCTATTTATAGACCCTAGAATACAATCCTTTACCAAGTAGGATACTATTTAGTATTCCTATTTCTATTTCTATTACTATTCCTTTTCTAATAGAATTGTATATACCTATTTCTATTCTAATAGGATTGTATAAACCTATTCCTATTCTAACACTCCCCCTCAAGCTAGTGCATACAATTCATGTACCTAGCTTGTTACAAATGTAATTAACACGAGGACCGATGAGGGGCTTGGTGAGATACCTTCAAGTTGATCACTCGACTTCACAAAATTGACAATCAATCTCAATGTGCTTGGTCTTCTCATGAAATACTGAATTTGATAAATAATGCCGATAAAACACAGAGTGATAAAATTACAGTGTTGGAACTTCCCAAACCAAGTTTGCAAAGACTGTTTCAGACCATAGAGTGACT
>NW_006238942.1:2909740-2920077 GCF_000226075.1 Solanum tuberosum | reverse complement strand
GGTTGGAATGATGGCACAACCCTACGCAAATCAGATTTGAGGAGTCACCGGAAAGACGAATGGAACTATGCAAATCAAATCTGAGGAGTCACTAAAAAGACACATGATGTTATGCAACTCAGATGTGAGAAAATAGTTTGGAAAAATCCACGGTACTACACAAATTAAATATGAAAAAGTAGTCCGAAAAGATGCACGGTGCTACACAAATAAGATATAGCAAAAAAAGGTGTCAACCAGAAGGATGGCATGGTGCTACACAAATTAAATATGAAAAAAGTAGTCACCGGAATGATGACACGGTACTACACAAATTAGATATAAGAAAGTAATCACCGGAATGATGGCACGGTGCTACACAAATTAGATATGAGAAAATAGTCATCGGAAAGATACACGGTGACTGCTAACATAATCGTTGGCCAGACGGGCAGCATATATGGGTGCCACCCGTCGGCAGCGGAAGCTTTTTTGATTTTCTACCAAGATCGTAGAGGCTCTGATACCATGTGAGAAATATAGGAAAAGAATATTATTGAATTNNTGAGAAATATTGGAAAAGAATATTATTGAATTGTTGTTGTTTACATTATTACATTGAGACCCTATTTATAGACCCTAGAATACAATCTTTTACCAAGTAGGATACTATTTAGTATTCCTATTTCTATTTCTATTACTATTCCTTTTCTAATAGAATTGTATATACCTATTTCTATTCTAATAGGATTGTATAAACCTATTCCTATTCTAATGAGATTGTATAAACCTATTCCTATTCTAACAGTTACTCTATTCTACTTTCACAATTTTAAAAACCATTTAACTATTAGAATTACATGGATGTGATTTGCTATATCAGACTAACTTTTCAACAACTGGTTTTGTATTTTCTTTCACAACTCCTAATATTTGTCTAAAGAAAAAGTCAAATTAACATCTTAAACTCCATGGTCAGGGAAGTAGTGTCACATTTCATGTATGATGTAGCAGAGAAAGTATTCACTTTGAAAGTTAACTCTTCCCTGCTAACATAATCATTAACCAATCCAATTGTGCTCTGGGAGTTGTTGGTCCAAGTTCTTAGAACTTCTTTCATTTAATTATGCGAGCCTTGCATGTTTGGGAAACTAATTGAGACACTTTGACAAGTGCATTTGAATCTTCTTATAGCTGAAATAACAAAACAAAGAGAAATAATGGTGTGCTGGTCACTGTAGGTTTTGGAGACCTCTATCCTCCATTGTGCACCTCCTCCCACGTGCATCCACTCTGAACTCATTGTTGAGAAATTATTTCTAATTGGTTCTCACTCTTCTAGGTCTGTGGAAGACCTTCTTTCTAGAGATTGATTGAAACGTTACTAGATGTGTCATGTTGTTACTTGATGTGTTTGATTAATGCTGTTTAATTTTGGCAATTTGTTTTTTGAGTGTAATGTTCAACAACTTGCTTCTTTAGTTGGAATGTGATCAGATGCATTTTTCTGTTGCTTGATGTGTTGAAATATTATGTTCCATCCTAGTGTACAGAGCTTTGGGCTGGACTTCTATTTATGATCCTAAGGATGTTAATTTGGGTTAAGTAATTTCTGATATTCTACAGTTCACAACACAAATTCTCTGTTCTTCACAGGCTTACCGAAAGTTTGAAATGGAAATAGCCAGACGAATCAGAACTATCACTGGTTCAAAAGAAAATGTCAGGTATCTGGATACCTATTTCTTGGATTATTAACCCTATCTCCTATAGATTTTTATTTTTTTAAAATCATTATCTATCTTCCATATTTAAGTCACGCTTTTAGTTGCTTTGATGTGCATTTTCAAACCATTTTTGGGAATAAACTTCAAAGAGGTGGAAGCTCTATATTGCTCTTTGATACGTATGTACTACTTTTCCCTATGCAGAGTGAAAGCAGATGAATTAATTAAGCTAATTAGTGGTTCAACATGTCCACAATCCATCAGCATTGCAATGTTCGCACAGAAGGTAAAATCCTGAAGTAGTTCTTTAACTGGGGTGTCATCTTTCGGTGTCTCTTGTGATGTTGTTTTTACTTCTTTTTCATTTTTCTTTCCTCTTTTCGGGAGGGGCCGGGGGATGATGGTGGGGATTTGTGGTTTGCATGTGCTTATGCTTGTAGAAAATTGTGGGTTCTTGATATAGCAGTTGAGTTGTGTATCTTGAATATATTCTACTATTGGAGCTTTGTGTAAAACATATAAAGTATTTACTGTGATTCTGGTTTTCACTTTTATAGGTGGTGTCCCTGTGTGTGAAACCTACAGGAAGCTTTAACAGTGCAGTCTATGCTTATGGTCGTGTAATTGTCCATGTTACATCAAAGGTAATTATGTTATTGTTCTTAGTCTTCTTGCTATTATAGGCCCATGATAGTTCTTGTCTTATAAGTAGGAGGTTGACGTCAATAACTGCAAAGAAAGCAATAAAAGTTTTTTTACTCCTTCATTGGCTAGGAGTAAAATACCAACGTACTCCCTCGAAAACCAGTCTTGCCTCAATCCTAGATTGAATATCATATTTTGACTTCACATTATGGGTGTTTTTTTTTCATAATAACTTTCTACATTAAACAATGTTCTCCTGAACCAAAACAAATTGGGGCCGCAAATTGTCAAGCAAACCGCCCTTCTAGTACAGTGATTGGTTAATTGCTGTCACATTCTCCACTTTGCACTTAAAGCTCTGTTTCTTTTTTTATTCCACATTTTTTTAAGGGGATTGTAATTTTCACCCATTTGAAGGCTGCTTCAAAACCTCTTGGGGCTTATTTGGTTGGGGTACAAGTTATCCCAAGACTAGTTATTCCAGGATTGTAATCCCACCCTCAAAGTGGGATAAAAATAATACTACAATCCTGGGATAATTAATCCTAGTATAAGTTATCCCGCAATTTTATCCCAACCAACATGGGATAAACTCATCCTAAAATTAATCCCGGGATTAGTTATCCCCCTATCCCTCGTACCAAACGAGCCCTTAGGAATTTGATGATTTCTTTTACCAAAAAACAAATCCAAACTCAAACCGGAAGCTAAATTTCCTAAAACCACCAAAAACAAAAATTCTTTTCTATCCAAACACAATATTCATACCTGAGCTCAAAAGGTGAATTGCGGAAAATACAGGGGAATATTTTTGAATTTAAAATAGAAGTCAGAAATTTCTAGCCAAAGGATATTTGGATGTTGTACTCTGTCTCGGTACTAGCTTTGTACTGAACCTTTATTAACAAAATGCCTTTACTTATTTAAAAAAGCGAAAGGGAATTGAGAGGTTGTATTGATTCCGTGGGAAGGTCTCTAGGAATGTTAAACAACATAAAAATGTTTAATTTAGGACAAAGAACTTAGTGTTTGAAAAGAGATCACGAATGCGGATCAACTAATGTATAGATTACCATCCTTACGTATTGGTTTGCTTTTCATCACAGGTCCCTCTTGCCATGGAAATTCTCATAACTGAGTTGAACAAAGTTTGCATTTACACAGTTCCTAAGTACATTATTTACTCAGAGGTAATCAACCTTGGTATTTACCTTAGTATTACCTGTTTGACATCAACACATCCCACTATTTTGTCCTTTCTGGGATTTTTCTTACTTGATTGTCTTGGAGCATGATTTTGCTTTCTGTAAGTGCTGAAAACAGAACTTGTCTCAGACATTAGTTAACTTTCTTCATCCCATGGTTCACATCATATTTTGCTACCTCCACGTAAATAACTTTTATTTGTTCTTTCACTTCAGGCAGCCTTCCAGACTAAAGAAGCTTATTACAAGGCTATTCGCTATGCAGAGGAAGATGGGAAGATAGAAAGTACTGATAGTTATGTGGATCGTTTAAGTGGATGCATGAAATTATATGGTGCTCTTGTTCAGGTCAGTTGCTTAGACATTTGTTACTTTATCCTCAAGAAATTCTCAATGCTTATGTTGCTGACGCTCTCATGTATCCTACTCCTTTTGGGAAAATAGGGGTTTTGGTCTGAGTTATTGCTTTATTCCGGTATTAAGCCTTGGATTATTCGTGTGAGCATATCTGACCAATGAAACAAAATGTGCTATTTTAGTCCAGACTCCAGTCACTTATTAGAACTAACAAATGTTATCTTCTACTAACAGACATAACTTTTTTATCGTCACTAATGGGCATATTTGGGTTCTGTAGTTTCTCTAATAACCTAGCCATTCTTCCTACTTCAGTCAGCAGCGACATCAGCAGTTTCGATGCATCGATGCGTTCAACTTGATAATAAAGGGAATACCAAATATACATATAATCATCATAAGTCGTGCCCATCATCTTTTAGGGTGTGTTTGGTATGACGGAAAATGTTTTTGTAGAAAATGTTTTCTTGGAAAATAAGTGAATTTCTAACTTATTTTCTCATGTTTGGTTGATGAGGAGAAAATATTTTTTAATGTTTGGTTGGTGAATGAAAAACACTTTCTAGAAAATATCTTTTATTTTTGGCTTGAGACTAGAAAATATTCTTTAGGAAAACAATATCTGACCCTATAATCGATCTAGGACCCGACCCTCCGAACTAGGACACGACCCTGATGACCGTTTCAATTGAAATCCTCCAGTTAAACAACAATATTCCAAATGGTTCTAGTAAGTTTATTAGCTGAATCATTGGCCACAAACCCAACAAACTTCATCAGAGCAGGAAACATATTCGGCATAAGATGCCTTTTTTTTCAATACTAAGTACCAATACTACAGGTTATGAGCAAAGATGTATACTGCCAGAAATGATCAAAGCCATTTGGTTGAGCTTAGCGAAACTAATATCTGCATTTCACGTATAGTAATTTTGTTAAGGGAGTTCTTGGTTCAGAGCTTCTTTTGCCTGAGGTTTGATGGAAATGACAGAATCCCAAATTAGTTTCCTTTAGTTGAATATGAAATCCTGTTAAATTTACTTGGTGATGGGACTAAAACTGCTCAGTTTGTTTAATTGGAGGTCAGATGTGCTCAGGCCAATAGTACAAGGACAAAAACTCTCACAATATTTCAGGGACCAAAATTGCTTCTTTTTTCCCTTAATCATTTCATATAGTAACTGATTTAGTTGTAAACTGCATTTTATGGCAGACTGAAGTTGACGGCTGCCAAAACTTGCATGGCCTCAGAGAAGGTTGGGCATGGATAGCCAGATTCTTAAATGTTTTCCCTGCAAATTTATACACCGCAGCTGCATTGCAGGCTTTTCTTGAAGTAAGTTGAAAAAGCTCTTTATTAGCTCCTCTTAAGTTGATGAAATGTGGGTAGGACTTAAAAGAAAATGTCTTGGTTACCAGATGGCAGGTTTTGCTCTACACAAAAGATATAAGACACAATTCAGAAAGCTGCTGGATATCATTGCTAGAGATTTTCTAACTGCATTGAAAGATCGAGGTGATGCAAAGTTGATCAAAGTGATTGTGAGTCTCCGGAGTTATATAGAGTCAAATCAGTTCCTGAATGAACCTGAGGGCTGGCGCCTCAGGAGTTCCTTGGAATCACACAATTTCGCTCCAGATTCAGATCATGATCAACAGTATCATTACCAACAGAATAGATTCTATTAGACTATTACTAGGTCTACAGAGTAGGAATCCATTCTTTAAGATGCTTTGTTCTCAGAATTTGAATATGTAACTGCACCTGTATCAGTTGTATATCGTTAATTATGATAAAAGGAAATATGTAATTGCTCTTGTATCAGTTTTGGTTGGTTCTGAACCAGATTACATATGGATTCTTGTAACTTGGAAAAGGCCAGTGTTATTGTCATTTTCAATGGACGTTGCCTGCAAAGTATAAGCCAGCCTTATTCATGTTGCTTTAAGGTAATCAATTTAATTTGTTTTATGGTTGGCTAATCATCTGTTTTGCTAGCATCATATTGAAATGATTAGTTTATTTATTCTTGTATTTTCCCTCGCTGTTACAGCTTACTGGTTTAAATTACACCAAAAAGGTAATGGCAGATATTAAGTATTGCATGACTGTATCCTCTGCAGGGGTGAGAAATTTTACAGACTATTTCTCAGTATCTTTGAGATTCTTATTTCTCAAGTTCGTAGAAAAGATTTGACCAATCAATTGTTTTAGTTCTCAAGTGTCTCTGAATGTTTCTTTCTTAGCTTGCAATGATTTTTGTTTTGTCGCTTACAGGAATGGAAATTAGCTGGTTTGAACATTTATTATTTTGATACCAGGAAAATAGATCCACTCATGGAGCCACATATCTTGTTGTTTCTTCTCATTGTTTAGATGACATTTTGCTCTGAAAGATAACTGATGCTCTGTCATTCTAGAGTGCAGGGTCTGGTCATTTGATATGCTATTGTCATGTTCCAATTGTGTACTTGTGTTTTGTTGATTTTGTGTTGTACAGACAGATATTTACATTGTGCAATTTCGCTATATATGTTGGCGGGAATTGGATATAATATCATTCATCTGAGAAGTTTGTTGCTCTTGCGCGAACAAAAAAAGGGAGGATATTACAGCTTGGGAGCATGAGTTTTGTGCAAGAACTTACTCTAGTTAAAGAGCTGATTTGACATCGATTGATGTCAATATCTTTTGCAAAAACTTTGTTCCTGCATTTCTTCTTTGTCTTACTTTATTATTGTTTCTTGAGATAAGGGTCAAAAACATCCTTTTTTTAAGCTTTATATCTAAACTATTGAGAGTAAGTTTCATACCTAAACTATCAATTATTAGTTTGAGAAACCTACCCCCTTTTTTGAGTTTCATACCTCAACTCACACTCCCAATGGTTTAGGTATGAAACTAAAAAAAAGGAATAGTTTAGGTGTGTTTTTGACACTTATGTCTTGTTTCTTTAAAGCAAAGGGGATTGGTAATCATTACTGTATTGAGATTCAATTGTATAGCAAACAATTGTTATTCCTTGTTTGATGCTGGATTACATATATAGTGAAAGCTGAATATAAGAGTAAGTGTCAAATGACTTAACAACCAAACATCTCATCACCCATTGTTAATGTTTCCCCTTAAGAGTAAGAAGATTGAGTTCAACAAAAGCTGTAAGGTGCTAACTTAGAGTAAGAGTTGCAGTCTTTACCCCCTATCTGTTTAATATATTATGCTTACAAATGGAGGATTGTAAGGGGTCGTTTGATATGATGTATTAGGGGAAAAGTAATATACGTACTAGTCATGCTATTATTTAATCATTTGTTTGGGAGGATTTTCAACCCATGTTTAGCTAATACATGTATTAGTTAAACATTTTAATCGGTCCTATAGGGTGTATAACTACTATATAGCAAATCATGGCATAGTTATTCAAAAGCTAGTGTTAGTAAAAAATTATAAAATAATAGAATTACAAGATTACAATTGCAAATGAAATGAAGAAATAAAAATCTCTTTTGGCTAAGGCGTGGATATTTCGTTCTCTTTAGGAAGATTCAAGTCCACTACAACAAATGTTTTTCACCGGTCCAGCAGTAGTTCTTCTTGACTTGTCCCATCAAGGATACAACAGCCTAATCACAAAATATAACTTAACAACTCTGGACAAGAGTTGAGTCCAAAGCTCCACAAAAAGAACACCTCTCTTCAACTAGTAAGAACTCTTTTTTTTGACAAACTTTATGCTCTCTATAATTTTCTTGTGTTTCAAACAAATGAAGACCACCACTATTTATACTAGAAAAAGTCTTCCTAGCAATGAATAGGAAGATAATGGTGTAGTAAATAGTGAAGATAATGATCTTAGGAGTTACATAGATTACAAAGTATAATGGAGGAATAAAGAGTGAATCATATATGAGAGGTTACAAAAGTTTTAATGGACAATGAAACCTCTCTTGGCTGAATAGTCAAAGCCAACCGTTGGTGACATGCAACAAAGAATGAGTAACACATGCAGTAACTCAAAAATGGAGTAATGCTCAAACTTAATGTTCCAACGGCAAAGTAATTGCCAACTACACCCAACTTCTGTAACATATATGAGAAGTCAACCAATGGATAACTTACAGCAAAGGCAATACTATGACTCCAAAGTATTAGCAAATTAGCATACAAAATATTAATATTAAAATGCTGACCAACAAGTTAGTAATCATGGTTAAAGTTAGAACTAGGAAACTTGTACGCGCGGTATAAGAAAATATTAAATTTACAATTTTTTTTGTTTTATAAAATTATAATATAACTAATGTTTTTAACGATTTTTTCGATATTCAAATCCAAATAAATTATATTAAAAATACTAACACTTATAATTGTAATTTTGACTTAGATTCATTAGACATTGATTTTATATAAAAAAAAAAAATCCTTAATTAGCACAATCTAATACTTATTCTTTAATGTTAGAGTTGTTATAATTTAAAATTTATGAATTTAGTATCCATTTAAGTGTGTTCTTTTACATAATTATAACATGGTAATAAAAATAAAAATAATAGATTTAACAGAAAAATGAAGGAATATATACATATTTAAGACGTTTGTGCAAGGATTAGTTTAAAGTTTGCATCCACTAAAAAATATGTTATTTCTAATATAAATGCATAAAATGTAGAACTAACATGCAAATTAATTAGCATAAATATAGTAGATCTATGAAGGAAAAAAGAAATAATTTCATAGACCTTCTTTGAATTTGACTTTTCTAAAATGGTTCGGATTTAAATTTATAGCAATCACCTATTAAAATTTATGATATTACACTTTTTTTTTTGAATACTTACTTTTCTTATTTTAATTTTATTGTAACACTTCTTTTAACCTATTAAATATAAATTATTATTCTCAATTATATGTTTAGACTTATTTGTCCCTCAAAAGAAACTCAATAACCTTGTTAAAAGAATCTTCTAAGTAGCATTACATATATGGATGGAATTTTCATCTTATATATATATATATATATATATATATATAATATAAATATACTCAGAGAAAAAAAATCACACTTATGAGAGAGATTAGACAAATACAAAAAAGCCAAAATTAAAAAAATACTCACACACAAAAATAAACATCCTGCTTAAGAGAAAAGTCAGGTTATCTTTCTATGTATCAGAAGTATAGAATTAAATGTTAAAAAAGATCAATATTATTCCTACTTAATATTAATAGTTAGCAATCAAAATGAAAGTGTAACAAATTTTATTGGCAAAATTTGATAATAAAAGAGATTGATGAAAATATGTATGTTAAAATGTAAGGCAAATAAAAAAAAAAGAACTAATATATAAATTACTTGAAAGTTGGAAATTTTTCACCCTCGTAACTTCGCACTTAGTCGATAACATGATCGCAGTAATTTGAATCTTTAGCAAATTTTTGTCTTTGAATATTTCCTATCCTTTTTCCTTTCCATTCTGTCTCACCCATCAATTTTTCAAAATCTGCAACATT
The DNA here is from genome assembly GCF_000226075.1 of Solanum tuberosum. Lineage (NCBI taxonomy): Eukaryota > Viridiplantae > Streptophyta > Magnoliopsida > Solanales > Solanaceae > Solanum > Solanum tuberosum. Next base: position 2,910,652 of record NW_006238942.1, on the reverse strand, counting down.
TGGCAACATTTACTTCTTTTCTTGACATCTTCCTTCCCTTTAAACTTAATATGACAATGTTTTACTTCTTCATTTTTTCACCAACGTGTATCTTGCTTTAATATTAAAAATAAAAATAAATCAACAATCTAAAGAAAAAGGAAAAAAATTTCCTCCATGTAATTCAAATTAATCCCTATTAACTGTCCACAAAGAAATATCTCTAGTAGACTCCAGTAGATATTTCCATTGCTTTTGTGATTTTGGATCGATGGCTAATCAGAAGCATGCAGGGAAATTTTTTTTATCTAAATTTTGCAGATAGCTTAGTGGATGATATGCCATAGTTGGGATCCCTACTATTATTTATATCATAATTGGACATAAATGAAATTAATAGGATGTCGTTTGGACTTCCTTTAGAAAGGGTGAAAGGGTGTATTAATTGACAGTTACATTCTTTTAATGACTGTATGAGCTGTTAAAGATTTAATTTAAATTTATATATTGATATAAAACAGTTACTTCATCTGGGAAGGGTGAAGGGATAACTGACAATTACTTTTTTTCTTTAATGGTTGTATGGGCAGTTAAAGATTTAATTTAAAATAAATTAAATGAGTTAATATTTTTGATAGTCACTCAACTATCAACTTTTTTCACAGAAAGTCACTTAACTTTGATCTTCAATTCAAAAGTCACTCAACTATGAGATCTTTGCATACAAAGTCACTCAACCTATTTAATTATTTTTTTCATTAAAATTTGCTGATTTCTAGTTAAAATTTTAAGAAATAAACATATATCCATTTAAACCATTTAATAGCCCGCCCACTTGACCTAACCCACTAAAATATAATATTAACACTTTTATTTTACTCTTATTCTCCAAAGTTATTTTCTTGGTCTCCCATTCTTTCTCCTCTGCTTCTT
>NW_006238942.1:2908179-2908979 GCF_000226075.1 Solanum tuberosum | reverse complement strand
GCGAACATTACATAATATATTGGAGAAACAATTGCAGCATTGAATGTATCCAGTGCCTATCAAAATGATGCATAAATGTTAGAAAATGCTTCAGACACTCCCCCCCACCCCACCCCCAAAAAAAAATTTAAGTTTGTTTTTAAAAAATATTTTCAACTTCAAAATTTCAATTTTTCACCCCTACACCCTCAACCCACCCCCTACCACCCCCAAAAAAATTTAAGTTTGTTTTTAAAATATATTTTCAATTTCAAAAATTATTTTCTACCCTAGTAAAAATAAAAGATATTTCTCAAAAAAAAAATCATTCATAAAATCAAACACTAAAAATCTTTTCCGAAAAATATTTTCTACTCACCAACCAAACATGAGAAAAGAAGTCAAAAATCAACTTGTTTCCAGGAAAACATTTCCTTCATACCAAACACACCCTTATTCTCCAAAGTTATTTTCTTGGTCTCCCATTCTTTCTCCTTTGCTTCTTTTTTTTTCTGTTTTTTTTTTAAAATTCTCAATTTCAGCCTTTTCTTCCTTCTTTTAGTAAATCTTAGTTAAATAGGAATTAGAATGTGATTAAACTATTATTAGAAGGATGCAGGGTTGTACATGGAGAGTTTATTAAGAGAGAATCCATGGAAAAGTTCCGGATAATGCGAGTTCAAGTTCAGCCAATATCGAGAGGCTTTCTCGAAATAGGTTTTTTTTCTATCCTTTCACCTTCATACGACGACTCTCATTAACAACATCATTTAAAATCATTTAAAGCTAACAATGCTAATGAACAATAACCAAAATAAAAA
>NW_006238942.1:2905277-2908129 GCF_000226075.1 Solanum tuberosum | reverse complement strand
AGAGAGAATGATTTAGTGAGATCAGAAATTGAGATATCCCTAACTAAAAGAAGGAAGAAGAGGCTGAAATTGAGAATTAAAAAAAAAAACAAAAAAAAACGCAAAGGAGAACAGAGAAAATAATTTTGGAAAATAAAGGTAAATTAAGAGGGTCAATATTATATTTTTAGCGGGTTGGGTCAAGTGGAGCGGGTCATTAAATGGTTTAAATGGATATATGTTTATTTCTTAAAATTTTAGTTAGAAATAAAAAATCCACGTCAGCAAATTTTAATGAAAAAATAATTAAATAGGTTGAGTGACTTTCTATGCAAAGATCTCATAGTTAAGTGACTTTTGAGTTGAAGATCAAAGTTAAGTGACTTTCTGTGAAAAAAGTTACTAGTTGAGCGACCATAAAAAATATTAACTCTAAATTAAATATAATTGAAAAAATTAGAGGAAAAAAGTCCAAAAAAACAACAAAAAAGATAAATGTGATTTCTGGCCTATGAAGGGCGCCACATCAGCGGGCTTATGTTCCTGCTTTATATTAATATATAGATTGTCCTTAATGCACCGAATCAAACAGTAGATAAGAAATAATCCTAGCATAATATAACTAAACACATCATTATTAATACACTCTTTTCAATACTATTTTTATACGCTCTATCAAACTCGTTTGGTAGGATATATTAGAGAATTTAATACACGTAAAAGTTATGGTATTAGTTACCCTTTGTTTGGTGGGTTTTCAACTTATGTACAATTAATACATGTATTAGTTAAACACTTTATTCAGCAGTATTATGGGGGTGTATAACTAACTCATTGCAAACTATGATATTAGCAATACAAGGGTTATAATACATGGATAAGTATGGTGAAATACATAATTGTCTTTAATAGATCAAACTAATTAAACAATGAATGAGAAACAATCTCACATATTAATTTCAGCACTGTTAATACACCTTATTCAGTACTATTCTTATACACTTTATCAAATAGAATGTATTTGAGTGTGGATAAGAGATGCTGAAGCTGAGCGTGAATGATGGATGATATATAATGTATAGTTAGCATTTTGCAATACAACAAATCAAACAAATAATTTCCATATTATAATCTTTGTCATTACTAATCCCCGTCCTTGCTAAAATCTAAACCAAACGACCCCTAAATGTATTTTGTTGCCATCAGATATCTTGAACGATCTTGAATGATACAAAGTAAGCGTCCTAATTGCATGTGGTAGAGTAATAAATACAACAATTTTACATTTCTTTTTTTGTTATTACGCTACCCTTGATGAATATTAAATATGGTTAAGTCATTAACTTTTTATGTTTGAAATGTCTACAAAGATACACGTGTGGATTGGCTTTAGAATTCTTTTTAGCTTATAAATAATGAAGCGACAACTTAAATGTTGTGATGAGAGAGGATTTTGTGTCCTACATATGGAAGAAATTAAGTATTAAACACTTTTATAATATAACTCAATTTCAAACACATTTTTGGTATTTTATATACAAACACTTGCGCCTTATATACTATGAAACTCTTACACTTCCATCTTTTATAAGGTATTAAGTATATTAAAATATATTTTATCCGTTCACTTTTATTTATTCAGAATGAACTTTGCCCTCTTCTTAAAAATTAATAAACAAAGTATATATTTTATAATAATATTCATATTAATTGGTGTATAATTTCACTCGACTTGAAAAATGATTTGGGAAGTAAGTATTTAATATTAAGATTAAAATATTTAAAAAAAATATATTTTCTCTTGATATACTAAAGTGGACAAATAAAATTTAAAAATATTTTTAGTATGGTGAATACGTAAAAGTAAATAGAGGGAGTACATAATTATTAAAGAAAATTGAAATTATAAATAAAAAATTTTACATATTTTTCTATGAAATTTTTTTCACAAAGTTTAACATTTTTATTAACACGTTTGATTAAAAAAGAGAATAAATGCTTTTTTGAAATTCGTATCTCTCGAAACTTTATAATAAAAATAAGCATAAATTACTTAAGAAGATATATCAATTATCAGTAATAATTTTCATGCACTTTAAACATGCAATTAAGTATAATATTTTATTTTATAAAAAAAATACTTTTTAAAAATCATGTAATCTCCATCGAATTTTCATTCTTTTCCTTTTCCGGCACTTGATTTCTCCGATTATTTCTTACAAAAAAAAAAATCCGCTCCTTCCGATGTAATCTCCGTCGATCACCATATTAAAGAGTAAACAAAAATTATCTGAGTTATTAGCCAGAAAATTAATGCCTATTCTAAATTTAAGAGTCAACATAAGTTATTTGAGTAATCCATCAGAACACTACTGTTTATTATAGGATTGAAGAATCAAATAAAAATTACTTGAGTAATCAATAGTCACAAGTTAAATATTTTATCTTCTCATATCGATTAACTGATTACAAGTCAAATATTTTATCCTCTTATATCGGTTATTCACCGTTAAATTATTTGTTATTGTAATGTTGCACTTTGCTATGTTATCTCCTGTATTCAGGTTAGTCAAAAATACAGAAACAGAAAAAAAAAATGAAGAAATAGACAGAATGAATTTTAATCCGAGTCCACAGAAATCACTGTGTTTCCTTAAGAAATTTAATCCCCTCACTGTACCCGAGGTTGCAGATTAATTCCTCCCAAGATAAAACGGATTAACCTGTTAAAGAAGTAGCGGTACCTCAAACTTCAATAACTTCAGCGAACGCAAGAACAGCAACAAGAGCACACACAGACTTAGTCGATCGACAATTTTATTTATGCAAGAAAATGTATGCAGAGAGGAAAAAAAATTCAGTGTTTGAAAAAA
>NW_006238942.1:2881641-2905015 GCF_000226075.1 Solanum tuberosum | reverse complement strand
TAACATTATGAATTAATTTATAAGAGAAGGGAAATGATTTAACAAGATTGATTAAATAAATTATGTCCAAAAATATTATCAATCAATCATTTGCCAAAGCCGAAGCCGAGCGAGCGACGACGACGGCGCGAGGGGCACCTTCTTCTTAACCCTTTAAGAACTAAAGGAAGTGTTTCCTAATATAAGGATAACAATTTCCTCTCTTCTACCAATATGGTAAAAATGACTATTCATTTGCACTTTTACAATGACTTTTCATTTTTCCTCCAAAATTGGTTCCCCCATTTTCATTGGTTCTTCCACTTTCCATTTTCTCTTTTTTATTTCCCATTCACACCTTGCTAAACCCAACATGCTATTGGATAAAACTATCTCATTATAAGCTGTGACTCAAGAAATAGATTAGCAAAATCTTTAATTTAGTCCTCTAAAAATCTGATACGCCAATTATTATTTTTAGTTGATAGTGTATTTATTATTTTATTTTTACTTAAATAATATTGTAGTTGTAGAAAAAAGCAAGTGGATTTTTTCTAAAACCTACTTTTAAGGATATAATATTATTTTTAAAAAAAACTAAACTACTTACATTTTCATATTAGTAATTAAAGTTTTGCGTAGCAATATTCGACGAATAATGTTATAAATACAAAATTCACATTATACTAACTTGAATTAATCCTTCCTAATATATAAAAATAGAACATAAGTCTCGTATGAAAAAAACTATATTTAGACACCAATTATATTGAATCATCATTATTGTAGAAGCGTATTATATTTTATTAGTCTTATTTTTTCCTCTTAATAACATTGCACATTATCAGAAAGATTTGTTAATAAGAACTTCAGTCCTTTTATTTACAAGAAATCATATTTTATTATTTTCAACAGTTACATTCAAATTTATCTCAAGTATCTTAACATACTAGAAAGCGATGCACAGGGCCCAAGTCCAACAATTTGATTTGTAATGTGTTCAAATATGCAACATTTATTATATCAGAAGGAAAAAAAATGGTATGTTACTATAAGTTTTTTCTCATTACAATTTACATCAAGTTAATTACGCATTAGTACCACCAAAAAGATAAAGTAGAGCATAGGTATGTTTTGGCAGCCAAGAACTACATCTAATGTTTCAACAACTGATATAACACATTGATTCCATAAAAAATCACTACATGTGAAGGAATCATTAACAAAAATTGTAAATTTCAGATTAACCAAAAGAAACACCCTCTGCCATCAATGAGCTTTGGACGAAAATTGTAACTTCACACAATTTTTAGTTGAGAATTACAATACTAACAATGCTAAGAATATTAATCATATATCCTAAAAAGTTTCTTTTGATTTTGCAACTGTGGGCAGCAATGCCGCTTTCGTTTTTTCAAACATATCTTTTTTTCACATGGATGTTGGTAGCTTCTTCTCCGGTACATTTGTTCTGTTCAGACAGTAAAACAAAACAGGATTTAGGAGAAAAGTTTTCATCTAAACCATAAGAAAAGAAGTGACTCGGACGGAACAATTAAATATCACTCTAGCTTTTCCAAATTTCTTTCTCCATATTAGTATTTGGCGCACCCCTGACATAATCATTTTGTGTTATTGTTAGGAAGTCATCCGCCTGCAGAGGCAAACATAACAGAGAACCAAAGATTATGACAAATTTCAACAAAACGGATCAACGCATTTTCAAAATACATCATATTATACTTAAGAAGTCCAAATCTCTTCATACTTGTTGACAATAAGCATTGAGCTGATGCAAAGTAACTGAAGTTTACTTTTAAGGACAACCTCCTCCAACATGAAACAATCCAATATTTTAAGCTGTGAGGTAATAGGCTTTCAAGCCTTAATTCTAACCTTTAGTGTGTTTCTAACAGTCAATCCACAAGAATTACTTTGACCCTAACGTTGATCTCTGGTTTGAGAATCCATGTAATCACATGATCAACGCTCGTCTTAAATCTGCCAAAATCATCAAAATAACATAAATTTTGTATACTACATAATTGATATACGTATATAACAAAGCCAAAACTAATAAAATGCATGATAAATCTAAGGGTTGAATCCCCTTGACTTGAAAGGGAAGCTGGGAAGCTTGATATAACCTATTTTTAAGTTGGAATCTCCTTAGTGAAATTTTTGACTCCGTCACTATCTGAGGCGCGATAAGTTTTACATCTTTCATTAACTAATTTTTTTCATTTGAAGCAGATAGGAAACTGTAATGGACGTACAATTTCCTGTTGGCTTTTCTCCCAATGTCAAACTTGCCCCATTACCTTTGGAGTGAATGCTTCCAAGGACTATCATTGTCCTGTGTAATAAAATAAGTCACATCTAGCTGAAATGAATTGAGTTATTTGACCTGTCAATTATGACATCATTATCAAAATCGGCAGGCTTTACTTCACTATATTTTTCACATTCGTAATTTTAAAAATTGACAAACAAATGACTTATTTTATTTAGAAATACTCAATTATTAATTCTCTTTATAACTTTTATCATATATTTTAAAAATAGATTTTTCTTTTACCACATATTTTAGAACCACTAAATGTTAAATATTATAAAATAATTACATAATGATTTTTCTATGGTATAGTCTTTTAATTAAGGAAATTTTTTTTAATAAATATTTCTAAAGACTTGTACGCTTTTAAAATAACACAAATATAAATATAGACATAGATTGATATAGATTAATAAGTGGGTCGAGGTGGCTAGTTAATTCCTTACTTTTTTTCAACATAAAATGGGTAATAATTTAACTCGTCCATATTTGATATGGGTAAAAATTGGTTGGGTAAAATATTAGTTTACCCATATTTACTCATATTTTCATAAATAAATAGTACTTTACTTAAGAATTCAATATGAAAAAAATATTTTAGTCTATTTTTAGATGAAAAATATTGAAAATGCTTCATTTAATTTTATTGTATCATAAAAATAAAAATAAAATCCTATAACTTTTCAATATAAAATAAATTTATGTAATAACAAGATAAAAATATTTTGAATTTCAAAGTAAATGAATATTTGCATTTTTGGACTAAAACATGCTTAATACACTTTAAGCAATGTCAATACTTAATACATGATTTGCTTATTTTACACTATTATTTATTATCCAATATAAAATTAAACAAATAAAAAAAATATAATTATAATTAACAAAAGAAATGTACATTTAAAATATATATTTTTTGGAGGGTCAACGACTTCACATTTTCAATTATAGAGAAGAATAATTAGTTCTATAGAATAACATAAAAAGGAAGAGAAATTACATTATTTTTAGTGGTATCATGAATTTTGAGTGAATAAAAGTTATAAGTTTAACCCATTTGGTTAATCCATATTTTTACCTATATTTTTATGGGTTGAATATGGGTATAAACTCATATTTTACCTATGTAAAAAATCACTCACCCAACCCATTAAAATTTGGGCGAATTATCAAAATATGGACTCATTTTGCCGGCACTACTCTCAATATTAATCTATCCCGACGAGGACATCATTAATTTTTTAAGATAAATCTCTTTTATTTTGGGCTAAACAATTATTTCTTCCAAACCAATTGGTATTTACGGTGTTTAGTAGTACTGCTACTCCATCAATTCATTACACATTTTCTTCTTCTGATCTATATTCGTTATTAAAAGTAAATTCAATTTTTTATAAGTTTCTTTTCTTTCTTTCTTTTTTGTTAGGGTGAAAATTTTTTTGTCTGTAAGTCGACCAGAATGTTTGTTTCAATTTTGTTTTTTCTGCCTTTATATGTGTATCAAGAAAGAAAGACTAGAACAATCAATTATATTATTGTAAATAATTAAAAAAGAAAGACCTTTTTATAATTTTGCAAAAGAACTAAAAAGATTAAAGTAGGAATAATTAAAAATAATAAAATAAAATATAAGTCAAATAAGAGAGATGCAAATCCCAATCATCCTCCGCCATTTTAGTTTCGGGGTTCGATCTAATTTGGGGTGAGGATTTGTACTACTGGAAAAGCTCACACTGTGACAAATATTCGGATCATTTGGCGCTGAATTTTTTTTATAATTTAAAGAGATAATATATATAATATTTTATTTAAGTATTACTATATAAGAAGAGTGAATAAAATTCACTCTTCTTTCGACACGTGGCACCATGACCCACCTATTTTTATATTTATTGGTTTTTGAAGATGGCCCACTTATCACAAAGATGGCCCACCTACTTTTATACACTCCTCTTTCATTATATTTTAATTTTTTCCTTTTTAAATAGTACTAAAAAATAAATTTAAAATATTACAAATTCGATTAACTCTCAAAATTTTACGCGAATTGTATAATTAAGACGAAGGGAATAACATATATTATTTGAAAAATTACATTAATTACTATATAAGAAGAGTGAATAAAATTCACTCTTCTTTCGACACGTGGCACCAAGATGGTCCACCTACTTTTATATTTGGTTTTTGAAGATGGCCCACCTATCACAAATATGGCCCACCTACTTTTATACACTCCTCTTTCATTATATTTTAATTTTTTCCTTTTTAAATAGTACTAAAAAATAAATTTAAAATATTACAAATTCGATTAACTCTCAAAATTTTACGCGAATTGTATAATTAAGACGAAGGGAATAAACTTTATATTATTTGAAAAATTACATTAAGAATACCATAAACCACAATAGTTAACAACTTACAATATTTGAAAAACATATTAACTCTCAAAATTTCACATGTGTCACATAAATTGGGACAAATGGAGTAACATATATTATTTGAAAATAATGTAAAAAAAAGTATAAATCATAATAATTAACAATTTAACGAATATTGTGCCCGTGCTTCCATTTAGAAGTGAGAATGTTTAGGAGCTTAGGGTTAGTCAGTCAATTGACCGATTTGCCCTTCTTCTTCAACTTCCTCTATTTACTACAAAAATAGTACTAAAAATCAATTTAAAATATTAAAATTTTGGTTAATTCTTGAAATTTCACATGTATTGCATAATATAATAGAGTAGTAACATATATTATTTGAAAATTATATAAATAGTACTAAAATATAGTTTAAAATAGTACTAAGAATTTGATTAACTCTCGAAATTTCATATGTACTGCGTAATTGAGATTGAGTGAGAAATATATATTATTTGAAAAATAGAATAAATATGTGATATTATTAGAAAGAGCTTTAATATATATTTTAAAAATTATTTTGTCTTCCGTATATGATTTTCTGCATATATGTGGAGTTTTAAAGTTTTTAACATTTTAATATAGAAATATGATTATTTGAAAATTTTAGTACTTTCTTCATTTAAATTTTTCCTTGTTTTTCTTTTAATTTGTTCTAGATTTAAAAATTACATAAAAAGTACTTAAAATCACAATGTAATAATATAAGATATTAAAAAAAATATATTAAAAATCATAAAAGAAATTTTATTGACTCTTTAATTCCATATTGAAACATAAGAAGTTTGTTTGAAAATAACATAAAAAGTAACGTAAATTAAAGTAAAATAACAACTACAAATATTTAAGAATCATATAAGAAATTTAGTTGACTTTCGTAAAAGTACCTACGTCACATAAAATGGAACAGAAAGAGTAATATATATTATTTGAAAATGATATAAGAAGTGCTATAAATCACAATAAATTAACAACTTCAAAATATATTTAACAAAATCACATACAAAAAATTATATAACTCTCCAAATTTCATCGGTGTCACATAAATTGAAACAAAGAACTACTCCCAATTTATGTTATTTACTTTCCTTTTTAGTCAGTCCCAAAAGAATGTCACATTTCTATATTAAGTAACAATTTGATTATAAAATATTTATTTTACCCTTAATGAAATAATTTACAGTCATACAAATTTATATTATTCATTTTGGACCACAAATTTTAAAAGTCTTCATTTCTTTTTTAAACTCCGTGGAGAATCAAACTACCTCACATAAAATGAGACGGAGGAAGTAATATACATTGGGCCCGCGCTGGCGCGGGAACCTAATAAGTAGTATATATATAAAAGGGAACTCTAGGCCCGCCTACGTGGCTCCACCACAAATCAAGATTTTCTTTTAATTTATTTATTTTCAAAACTAGTCTTACCCTTTAATGAAAAGTTGTGACTTTTATGATGAGTTGCGTCTTTTATAAAAAAAACTGTGACTTTTATGAAAGGTTGTGACCTTCTCGAAGGGTTGTAACTTTTTTAAAGAGTTGTGACCTTTCCGATAAGGCACAATACACATTTGTTAACACTACCCTTTGTTGTCTATAAATGGAGGAATTTCCTCTCATTTTAAAACAACGAAAATTCTGAACTACTTCTTCTTCTTCTTCTGCACAAAGAAATAGATAACTACATAATAAATTAATTGCTCATATTCAATATGAAGTATGGACAAAGTCTCAGGTTTATTGCAAGTTGTAAATACTTTTCTTGAAGTAATAAATGTGTTTCTCGACATTGTGATTGAAATAGAAGTGTAGTTTCAAATTGAACTCCATCACTTTGTTATGTTGATTTAAAAAAAAACACCCAAACAAATTGAATAGTTTTGTGTAATATTTTTCTCTTTCAAGTGTATATAATAAGTTGAATTGTTGTCCAATATGATACATTCTCCCTTGAATTTTCCATTTTATTAATTACTTATGATATATTTAAATGGGAACTTTATGATATATATAAAACAAAAGGTAGAGCTTAACTTTTTACACGTTAGAATTAGAATATTTGTTCTTCAGCCTTTTAAAATTTATTTATCACTTGGATGAGTCCGAGATTTAGACTCATTTGGGACTTTGTTTATAAAAATTTAGTGTCCTCAAATGCTTAATTTATGCCATAAACTGATGTTAAACCCTTGATTTTCAGGTATATGGATTGAGGAACAAAGCAAGGACACTAACAGGCAAAAAGGAAAAAAACAAGCTGAAGAAATGAAGAAAGGCAAGCCTGTTGATCGCCAAGAGCACTTGGCGAATCGCCGAGTGGCTAGCTTGACCGCCTAAAGTTTCACTATGCCAACCCTAAGGGAAGAAACCAAGTCGATGACAAAAAGGAGCAGTCGGCGAATCGCCGGGTAATTCTGTGAAGCAAAAAGAGATCGCCCAAAGTTACAGACCTTGAGGATGTTGAGTGCCAAGGCAAAATGCGATGGAAGAGATCGATTGGCGGCTCGCCGAGTGGTTCGGCGAGCCTGACTTACTTCGCCAAACGGCCTTTTGTGGCTTATTTTCGGCGACTATAAATTAGATTTTGAACATTTATTTTAGGATGTTGAGTAGAGTTTTGAGTGTTGGATAAGACGAATTTAGCTCAGAACACCTTTCTCTATAGTTTTTCATAGTTTTGAAGAATTTGAGAAGTTCAATTTGGTGAATTTGAAAGTGGGTCTCGAAGATTCGAAAAATTGAAGCATTGTAACGACTAAATCACTCTTACCCAGTTGATGGATAATCGATTCGGTATTTGTTTTTGCTTTTTTATGATGTTTGACTAAAACCTCAATTCTTGGGTTGTGATCATGTGATTATGGGTTGAATTAGTTTATGGGTACTGTTAATTACTAGTTTAAATGCTATTTTGAAGTGAGTTTAATCATTAATTATGGTTTGATATATGAATTGTAGTTGCAAATGCGATTCTATCTTTGTGTTCTTGGCTTGCTCGAGAGAGAGGTTTTAGAACTAAGAAAATTGATTGATGATTTATGGGTATTGGGTTGAGCGGGTTTAGCTCGAGAGAGTAAATCCTAAAACAAATCCTACCCATCTAGCTCGAAAGAGTGGATGAATTAAGGTGTGGGCTGCTCTTCATTGTCATGCTTGTTGATGTTCGAAAGAAATCACTTCATTCAAGGTAGTTGTTTGAGAGAAAACTGTCTCCCTTATAGTCTAGCCTACTTACTGATATTTAGCTATTTACTAGTAGTTTCAATTACCTATATACCTATATTTACCTATAACCGATCACATCCCGAGAATCCTTCTCCCTATTGTTATTTCGAAGTTTTTGTGACTGTTTTTAGTTGATAATTAAAACCAAAACCCCCATCTGACATTCGTGTCACCCCTTTAATTTGATAAATGCCTTTCTCGATAATTTCTATTCTTATGACTGATTAGACCACGTTTGCACTTCCTAATTGAATTTAAAACACGTACCTCTCCCTGTGGGATTTGACCCCAACCCATTTGTTGAGTTTTATACTGATTTACGATTGTTGACACTTAGAATTAGAAGAGGTGTGCTTGAAACGTTCAATCAAAAATGGCACAGCTGTCGGGGAGTGGTGTTGTTTGAAATTCTTTTGGTGAAGTTGAATTGTGTTCTTTTTAGTTATAGTTGAATCTACTTATTTTTATTTTTTTGGTTTTGTGCTGCTTGTGTTAAACAGAGGAGGATATGAGCGTTAACGGAAGTAATGGTAACCAAGTGGGCCACCAAGATGATGTCGAAAACCTTAATGATATCAATGATCCAAACATCAATGACCCAGTCCAAATGGGTGGTGTTGGGGCCATTTGTTTGCCTCCAGCTGAAGGAAACGTTGTTTTTCACATCACAAGCACCATGCTTCAGCTCCTACAACTGAAGTGTTTATTTGGGGGGGTTAGATCATAAGGATCCCCATGAGCATATCAGATATTTTGTTGATGTCTTTGGACCGTTCTCATTTAAGAAAATATCGCAAGAATCGGTTCGGTTGAGGTTGTTCCCACTTTCTCTAATGGGCGAGGCAAGCAAATGGTTGGCTGAGTTGCCAAGAGATTCCATCACTTTTTGGATGGAGCTAATCACAATATTCCAAGTAAGGTTTTTCCCTCCATCAAAGATGACGACGCGTAGGGATAGCATCCAAAGTTTCAAACGCTTGGAAGGTGAACCGATCCACGAGACGTGGTTGAGGTTTAAGAAGTTGTTGCTGCAATGCCCAACTCATGGATTGCCTAACAAGCTGCTGCTGCAATACTTTTATAGGACTTTTGACTCGGTGAACAAATGAGTTGCCGATCAACTTGTTTTCGATGGTATAATGCAACAACCCTATGAAATAACTTCCCAACACCTTGATTGCATGACCAAGATCAACAGCGCATGATACACTCGTGAGAACCAAGTCTCTCCTCTCAACTTTAGAATGACAAATGAGCAAATCAAAAAAAATTAAGAGAGATCAAAACATGGCAAAGATGATGACCCAACTGGATATCGTGTCTAAAAATGTCATTGGTGTTGGTACAATGAGTGTTAATGTTGTGGGTATTGGAGGAGTAAACCACGATGAAGCTCAATTTGAAGCGCAGTACAATGAGGAAGTGAACTTTCTAACCAACCGAGGAGGAGGTTATCGTGCTAATTACCCAAGACCGGGTGGAAATCAGTGTTGGAATAGAGATGAAGGCTGGAGAGACCGTGACAGAGATTGGCGTGATCGTAACGCCACTTGAAAGGAAAGAGAGGGTGAGAATGATAGGTATGTTCCTCCCCATGAGCATTAAAAGCCCAAAGATTTTGAGAGTGGCCGTACGAAAGACATATTCTCACGCATTCTCAAAAAGGTTGAAGGGTCTAATAAAGTGTTGAATGAAATGAAAGAGGATGTATCGACTCTCAACCAGACGGTGACCTTTCACTCAGTCTCAATTAAGAAGCTGGAGACCCAAATGGGTCGTATTTCGTCGCATTTGAACCCACAACAACAAGAGGGGTTGCCTAGTTATACTATGGCAAACCCCAAGAATGAAGCTTGAATGGGTACTTGCGTCGTTCCACGACGTTAACTAAGACGCTTCTTTGGAGGCAACCCAAGTTTTTAATGCTTTAAGTTTGATTTTGAATAACGGGTGTTGATTGTGCAGGTTAAAAAGTGGAATATGTTTGAAAACATGTGGTTTGGCGAGCCAAGAGTCCAGTCGGCGACTCGCCAAAGAGGTCGGCGAGCTCGACTTGGAACGTCGTTGGACTAAAAAAAACATGAAGTGGATGTCTGTAAAACTCGACGGGCCAATGGCTGAATCAACGACTCACCGAGCAGGTCGGCGAGCCCGATTTTGTCCATCGTTTGGACCCCCAACTTGACTGGAGGTCCTGTAAAACTCAACGAGGTAAGTTACCACTCGGCGCATCGCCGAGTGGTTCAGCGTGGTCGACTAATACCGTCGAAAGGGCCGCGAACTGAAAGGTTTTAAAAGGCCAACAGTTTAAAATTTCAAAATCTTTCATATTCTCTCATTTCTAACCTCGAAAACTCTCACCCGCAATTTAGAATTCTCGTATTTTTCTATTTTTATTCGTTTTTATGTGTGATCTCGTGCTCGGATTTGGATTACTTTGCCGCCTAGCTTATCAATTTCTCAATTCGGCACTCAGGTTGGTTTTTCGAACCCGAACTTTCAATTAGTGGTTGAACCCGAATGGTTTCAATAAAATTTGTGTTGTTGTGTGTTGGGTCTGTGTGTAAACCATGTTTTATGTGTTGGTTTGCCTATTTTGTGTTTTGAAGTTTGCCTAATTGCTTAAAATGACGAATCCTCATGTTTAAAGCGTTAAAATTGACTCTAAATTGTTGGGTTGCGGTTATTTTATGTTGGGTCTAGTTGGGTGAAGTCTGAGTAACCCCTAATTGAGCCAAATGACGTAATTTGCCCAATGATGGAGCGGTTAACGTCATTCTTAAGGGTAAAAGTCGTCAAATGCCCAATTTTGGCCAAATCGGGGGAAGTCTGAGTACCCCGGAGGCATGGGTCTTATGGGTCTAATGTGAATTGCGTAGTGTGTGATTTGATTTTGATTTTGGGGGCTGCGGGCATGATTTTGGGAAACGGGGTTGAAATTTGGCACGTCGGGCAGTTTGACGAGTTGGGTTGAGCTCGTCGAACCGTTCGGCGGTTCGCCAACGTCCCCCTTCGATTTCCCTTAATTGCTTGACTTGGCTGATTTGAGTCTGTAACTTTCAGCGGGAAGCCTGAATTCGCCGAGTTCACTCGGCGACTCGCCGAAAGGTTCCTTTGATCGCCCTTTTTGTGTCCCTAACCCCTAAACACACTGTAATATTCGGTGGGCTAGTATGAGCTTGCCAAGTAGTGTCGGCAATTCACCGAAGGGCCTTGAACATCGCCGACCTGCTTTATTTCTGGAATTTTTTATGTTGGTCCTTTCGTCGAGCCCGATCTGGCTCGCCTAAGTGACTCAGCGACTGGTTCGGCGAGTCTTTCTACAACTTGAATTCTGCAAATTTTCTTGAATTATTTCTAACTCTTTTCGATGTGGTTTGCAGATATGGCTAGACCCGAAGTACCAGGACGAGACATTCCCCCCCCCCCCGAAAATGGGTAAAAGGAATTGTCATCAATGAGGATGCAATAGCATCCAAAGCAAAGGCAACCAAACTTCCTACCACGGGAAGGAAAGGGCAAGGCCCCCGCAACTGAGTCACCGGAGGTCAGCTCCGACAGTGAGGGAGTTTAAGCCACTCACCTCACCACTTTTGAAAACGAGGGGAACACCAGGATCCTCAGGCTGTCATATTTGAGCCTGAGGATGACCAACTGCTATTGGCCCGGAGAAATGAAGTGCGCTCCAAGAGGATGCATGATCCATCTAGGATCGAGGTGCCTCAGACTACTCCTCATTCTCCAGTTCCAGATCAGGTTGTGGTCCCAGCACCACTTTCACAGGGTCCTCCTCCCCGGTCTCTCAACAGACTAAAGTTCGAGGGACTGAGGACTATCATCGAGGAGAAGAGATTGTCCACAGATGGTGTGGTGGACAGATATCCGGAGATCTGAAGCACCTTGAAATCCCACAAATTCTAGATCTTTACTAAACCCCGGGGACCTTACATTCCTATTTGGGTCCGGGAGTTTTACACTGCTTATGGAGCTTTGGTGTCAGAGAGAAATAGGAAGGTTGCTACCTTAAAGCCAGTAGACTATATAGTTGTTAGGGGAAGGAAAGTAGAGTGTGATAGTGAGGATATAAACATTGTATTGGAGTGCACTAAAAATATTGCAGATGACTACCAGAGCATGATTAAGAGAACTTCATTGGATGACATGAAAAGCTAGTTGACCCCTCTTTTATCTGACAGCACTCCTAATTGGATCGAGGTCGGAGTACCAATCAAGAAGAAAGACCTCAATGTGGCAGCGAGGTACTGGTTCAGCTTCATCAGTATCACAATCATGCCGTCTCAGAATGAGTCTATCCTCCGCCACACAAAGACGGCATGTCTTAGATCTATCATTGTCGGGAAGAGCATCAATCTTGGTGCCATCATTAGACAAGAGATGTCCATGAGAGGTAGGCAACAACAGACATCTCTCCCATTTTTTGTGTTGATCACCGAGTTGTGCAGACGAGCCCAGGTGCCACGTGATGACAAGAAGGATGTGGAAGTGATTCCCACCTCCTCTACTGACATCCAGCGTATTGAGGCCGAATACTTGAATGATGAGGCTGAGACTAAGAGGGCAGCCCCTATAACGACCCGAGAGCACCCCCTAGCCGTTACATGCGTGTTCGACCTCTCGGAGGTCTTATACAAGCCTTAGCATTCATTCATCGCATAGATCATAAAAATCACTAAGAATTTAAAACTTTTATTCAATAAAACCATAAGACGTCAAGAGTAAACAACATTTGAAAACATCAATACACAAGCGGAACTACTAAGTCTCTTTAGCCAATCTTAGACAAGAACTTAAAACGTACTAAGGGACACGACCCTTTACAAATGAAATGAAACTTAGGTGTCTATTACAATGACTAAGAAACTTCTAAACATAGTCCTCGAATCTTGAGGACATACCAAGGACTTGGAAGAGTGAAGCAATCCAAGCCACTCCAAAGCACAATCTCCTCCTAGTTACCACAACCTACACTTGTAGTAAAATAGAAGAAAGGGGTTAACACATGTACTAAGTATGAGGATATGCAAAACATGCTAAAAGGGATATTTGTTGGAAAGTTATGCATTCATGCCATTTTGATAAAATTTCATGAACATCAACATAATAGGCACCTTACAAGTCTCAACTAACAATACAAAGTCATATGCTTCACAATACCTAATAAACATACATAACCCATTTACCTTTACCTTTTTCCCTTGGACATCCACCTTAAGTAACCCTTAAGCAATACCATTGTACAATGTATGGGCAACGTCCCATATCATCACCCATACTAAGGCACCACCTTAAGGTCACACAAAGTGCACTTACCATGCATACCTCAACCTTCATCAATTAATCACATAAGACATATAAGCACATAAGCCAACAAGTCACTTCATAAAACTAGAACACTCATCAAATGTCATCCTAAGACTTACCTAAGTAAGACATGGTGAAATAGCCCATACTACCTCTCCATACCACACTCAAGTGATCCTTAAGGCTACACAAGACAAGCTCCCTTCACATCTCAACATAGATCGTTGATTCAACTTAATGCATTTACACAACTTCATTCACTAATGACATAAGATCATCACATACATTCAATTCAACATAAGCACTTACATTCAATTCATTATGACTCACTTTCACATTAGCATGCTCAAAGACCAACACTTTCATTAATTAGCCCAATAAGACTCATTCATTCATTATCATTACTAAGACACACCAAGATCTCCCTTAAATGTCTACTTGTGCAATGTCTAGATGATGTCCCATTCCACTACATATCCTAAGTAGTACACCCTTAAGAGACCCTAGTTCATTCATTCATTAATGTGGGGAGGAGCCTTAACCGGAATAGACCATGGAGCTTGACATGGAATCCCGGTAGTACCCTTACCGGATGAGGGATCCCTACTTGCCTAAGGTAGGGTCATTCTTTTAGCCTTTACATGGTAGAGACCACTAGCTCGTCCTATGTGGGCACATAGTTAATGGATAGAAGGATTGCTTCTAAGTACTCTCAGCTCAACTCACGAAGGAGCACCCATCTTAAGGGTTGCTACTAAATACTCACATCTCAACTAACGAAGGAGTATCCACCTATTTTTCATATCCTCTCGGTGCTAGACATTACTCCCCACGGAATTAGGACATTCATTTCATTCATTCATTTAGGGATAAGGATTGCTACTAAGTACTCTCATCTCAACTCACCGAAGGAGTACCCATCCTAGCCCAACATTCATTCGATTAGGAAAAGGATTTGCTACTAAGTACTCTCATCTCAACTCACGAAGGAGTACCCATCCTAGCCCAACATTCATTCATTAGGGAAAAGGATTGCTACTAAGTACTCTCATCTCAACTCACGAAGGAGTACTCATCCTAACCCACATTCATTCATTTAAGGAAGCTCTTGGATTCAAAGATGAGAAAATCTTTCATCTAGGAACCCCATTCATTTAAAAGAGTACCTTATGAGACTATCCTTACAATAGACCCAACTTTCATTCATTAGCATTAACTCCCATTCTTTCATTCATTCACACATTCTTCCATTTTTTTCATTCATTCATCACTAGGTGTGAGAGTAGGTAAACATAGTCTATCCTAACCTCACCTTCATTATAAGTCATTCAAAGAAGACAACAACCAAGCATAACACATAAAGTCTCTTACACAAGGTCACCTTTCATGCTCTTAGACCATACACAAATTCACATCATATCACATTACCTTCACATTATCAACATTACTCAAAACAACAATCATCCAACTTTGCCTACAAGGCCATGATCACAACATGCTTATAAAGTAAACACCTCCCCACTTTCAAAGGGATCAAACCTCACAATTCTAACATCTACAAAATATATACTCAATAGACCCACTTTAGACCCAAAATTTGGATTTCAAGATATGCAAGGGTTCATGGAGTTTTTTCCCTTAAAACCATCAATATTAACATAACTCATCTTTTGAAATACTTTCATGCAAGAACCCAAGCTTAGAATTGAAATTGGGGTTTTTAGTGTTTTTGAAAAACATTGAAATCACTTTGATTTGGCTCTTTGATTGAAAGGAGAATCAAAGATAAAATCCCCATACCTTTGTGATTAATTTCCTTAGGAATTGAAGGAGAAATCAGTAGAAACTCATCCCCTAGCTTGAAGGTTCATCAATGTCTTCCATGGAGTTCTAGAGAGAGAATTTATTTGAGAGGGAAGGTTCAATTGGATAATGAGGTCTAATTCTAGGTTTTAGGGTTTTCACCACTTAAAATATCCTAAAATAGGTAGAATTAACCGTTTATAATAATTCCCCAAAGTACCCAAACTACCCCTCACTTAGTTGGACCTTTTAAACAAGTCAAACTTGAGTTTTATTTTCACAGATTTCGTCGGGAAACAAGTCCGCAATGCGGAGGTGTTCCCATAAGTTTTCTGGAAATTAAATTTCGAGGCAGAAGAGTCTGCGACATGTTGGTGACGCGGACCAAACTTTTGGCCTTTGGTGGAGCTAGTCCGCGACGCGGACATGCTCCCTCAATGAGCATTTTGCAAGTTGCCTTGGCAGCTTGTTTGGCCAAGGGTTGGGGTCCTCATCGGGGACCCTTAGGGTGGTCCCGGGGAGTTGTACCCAAACGTTTTGACCCTAAAAAGATTTATTAAGGCACTAGGGTCACCTCCACTGACTTTAGACTCCAAACAACACATAAAAACATGAACAACATACTAGAACACACCAACATGTAAAAGACTAGTTTCTGAACGTCTTGGTCGTCCCTTGACGTTTGACTTCCAAACTCTTTAAAACTGACTAAAAAGACTATTCTTCATTATTTTAACAAGCTATTAATGCATAACACCCATTGTGAGGCTCTACTTTATCCTACTTCATTTTGAGGGGTGTTACAGCCCCGGTGGATACATCTCATGTTGTTGATATTGAGACACTACCAGTATTGCCTACTCTAGCCACTGGGCCTATTTCTAGCTCTGCCCCTTCTATGACTCCGAGCTCTTCTACTGCTCCCCTGCCTCCTAGGTATACTACTAGTACTACTGCATCTCGACCTCTACTCACCCAAGCCATGCTGCTATGGATGGGGCACCTCGCCCACTCTGCTGATGTGCGTGCCTCCAGGCTAGAGGCTACATCTCTTGGGATGATTGAGAGAGCTCTCACCGCTGCTTTGACACCTCTTAGAGAGTCTATTGATGTCGTCACATTAAGGATAAATATGTTTGTGAGAGGTCAGAGAGCCACTCATGAGGTAACGGTCTTAAAGGCAGCAATTGCAGAGTTAAGAAAAGATATGGACCAGCTGAAGTCCACTGATATGTCGATGATTTTTGGGATCGTTGAGATCCCTGATGACCTGGACACAGATATTCCAGCCTATTTTGATGTGCCTCCAGCTACCACCGGAGATGACGTTAGATCTGATGATGTGGCTGCAGAGTCCGAAGCTGAGACTGATGAGGAGCAACTCGATGTTCAAGAGAAGACCACATATGAGGGCCTGACTGAGGTTGAAGAGGCTATGGTACAGTCGGCCATTAAGACTTCCTTGAGGGATCCTTCTATAGTAGGATCTAGTGGAGCCGGTGTTGATGTTACCCCGAGCACTGATGTCCAAGACTAGAGTGTGACCCCGTGCATTGATGCCCCGACAAATGGAGTGACTTCGATGCAGACTTCACCCCACGCTTAGCCTGGCAGGATGACATCTTTACCTCTCTCTCTGTTGTTTTTATTGATTTTTGTATTTTAGTTGCATTTGCGGACAACTACTTTTCTTTTGTGGGTGGGGTGAGGTATTTCTATACCTACCTCTTGTGATTACATTTTTGTTGTATATATTGAGTTTTGAGATCTATATTTGTGTTTTGATTGTGTTTCGCTTGTGTGGATGTTTGAGCTTGTGGCTCCTTGTTTTGAATGGAAATGGTTTTTGACCTATTTTGAAAAATGTGCCACCTCTATTGTTTGTGATTGTGGCTGTTCTTGTGCAAATTTGAGTACCGATTATGATCAATACCGATGACTTGAATAGTGCTCTTAATTGAGCTAAATGAATGGGCGACTACGATGAGGCCAAATGAAGTTGCATAGACAATATGTGGACTTTTTGCATCTTGTTGTGACTAGCCGGTTATCGAATGAGTCTCTTGTGATGAACACTGCACACTAGCTAGAAAGTGTGGAGTCTCGTTTGATATTGGTCGCCTATGCCTTGTGTGATGAGATTACCTTGAACATTGTGTGTTGACACCTAGAATTTGCCCCGTTGGTCCGTTTGACTAAGTGATGCAAGCACTTGAAATGATCTTAGGCAACAATTTTAAAGAGTAAAACAATTTGACAATATACCTTTTTTTGTGGCCAACCTTGTGAGATGTTTAAACCTTTTTGAGCCTTATCCTTTTCTTGGAAGAAACTTGAACAATTGTGATCCCTCTTTATCAATTCTCCCATAACTCTCATGAAGTGTGGTTTGTTTGAATAGCCAACTTAGGCCAAAAGCCTAAGTTGGGGTGTGGTGAAAAGAGATGGTAAATCAAGAAGTGTGAAAAATTACCCCTTTGAGCAATGATTTTGAAAATATGGAACCCCTCCGTAAAAAGAAGAAGAAGAAGAAAGCAAGAAAAAGAATGAAAAAGTTGTGAAATAAAGTAGTGGAAGTTGCAAAAGAAATGGGGTGTCCGGTAGTCCATTTGAAGTTGAATAATGGGGTGAATTATGAGCATGATCAAAATGTTGAAGAAAATGAAGAAAGTGATGTTCAGACTACATTTCATGAGGGTAACAACCAGTGAGCCTAAATGACCACACCTTTATACTCAGCTCCGTTACAAGCCTTGAAAAGACCTTTGTGATCTTGAGTAAGCTGAAACGAATGTTGATTGGAAAATAAGGGCAAACATATGGTGAAGTCATGCATGCATTCATCTTTGTGAGTGTGAGAGTTTTATGTGATTCTGGAACTATAAATTGTTAAAGAACTTTCTGTGAAGAGGTAATCATCTTTGTTGTGAGGGCATTTGAGTACCTTTGAAGCTTGAACTTGCATTTGAAGCAAGTATTGTGAACTTGAGAATCTTTGATAATTGTGAATCACAATTTGAATCTTTGAGTGCACAATTGATCATTGCATGAGTAAGTTGAGTCTTGTTGTGTGCATTCATGTTGAGTCTTATGCAGCACTATTTGAGGGATCTTTTTTGAACTGCTGATCTTGAGTTTTAGTTAAGGACAAACAAAAGTTTACTTGAGTTTTACTTGAGGACAAGCAAAAGTTTAAGGGTCTCTCAGTCCGATAATGACCTGAAAGACCCTTGTACTTGACACCACTTGTAAGTTGAACCCTTGTACTTATGACTTTTTCAACTAAACCCTTAAATTCACCAAAACTCAATATTTTAAACCCCTATGACCATTGACCGAGCTTACGTTGCATTAAAATAGCTGAGTTGGAAAAGTGCATGACTACACACGTTTTGAAGCAAGTAAATGCAATATTTTATTTTTAAAAAAAACTCAAAATTATATATAAAAAAAAATAAAAATTTCAAATTCTTCATCTTCTTCAACCCCACCTCCGCCCCCACCCTACCCTTTCTTCTTCTTCTTCTTCTACTTCATCATCAGCCCTAACACAGCCCCGCCCCCACCCCACCCCCTCCCCTACCCTTCTCTTCTTCTTCTTCTTCAGTCGTCCTCGTTCATCACTCCTTCGATCTTCTGTTTCATACCTCACCTCTATGCTACTTTCTTCTTCCTTTTTTGACGGACACCCCATCATCACCATCATAAAAAAAAATTAACAAAGTTTTTGCTAGAAAATATACTCATTCGCCATTTTTATAATATTAAATTTTCAAGATCTATTTCTTGAATTTCCAACTTGAAGTTTTTTTGATATCTCTCTTTACCAAATAAAAATAAATAAAACCCTTCTTTAAAGCATACCAATGATTTATTACAATTTATTACATTATAGTGAATGGTAATTTTTTGTGATTGAAAGAGATTTTAGGTGTAAAGAAGTGAAAATGGTGGAAGCAGACATTGATTTTTTCATTTATTAGGAGAGGAGTGGGAGTGCGAAAGAAGAAGGTGAAGTGGGAAAGAGAGTGAGACATGATTACAGTGAGAGAGAGACAATTGTATTTTTTTAAAATATTATTTATTTTTAAATCTTTAATTTCTGATGTGTCTTTGTAAAAAGTTTAATAATTATGATGTGTTATTAAAAAATGACATGGAATTTCATGTGTAAAATGAGTGTACTACACGCACACTCATTAGATGAGAAAAGAGTTTAAAATATTGTGTTTTGGTGAGTTTAAAGGTTTATTGACAAAGTCATAAGTATAAGAGTCCAACTTACAAACGGAGTAAAGTACAAGGACTTCTTAGGCCATTCCGCATTTAGTGTCCTCAAATGATTAATTTGTGCCATAAACTGATGTTAAATCCTTGATTTTCAGGTATATGGATTAAGGGGCAAAGACACTAACATGTAAAACGGAACAAAACAAGCTGAAGAAATGAAGAAAAGGCAAGCCTGGTGATCGCCAAGAGCACTTGGTGAATCGCCAAGTGGCTAGCTTGACTGCCTAAAGTTCCAGCGTGCCAGCCTTGAGGGAAGAAACCAAGTCGGCGACAAAAAGGATCAGTCGGCGAATCACCGAGTAATTCCACGAAGCAAAAAGAGATCGCCCAAAGTTATAGACCTTGAGGATGCTGAGTGCCAAGGCAAAAGGCGATGGAAGAGATCGATTGGTGGCTCGCCGAGTGGTTCGGCGAGCCTGACTTACTTCGCCAAAACGGCCTTTTGTGGCTTATTTTTCGGCGACTATAAATTAGATTTTGAACATTTATTTTATGATGTTGAGTAGAGTTTTGAGTGTTGGACAAGATGAATTTAGCTCAGAACACCTTTCTCTATAGTTTTTCATAGTTTTGAAGAATTTGAGAAGTTCAATTTGGAGATTTTGGAAGTGGGTTTCGAAGATTCGACAAATTGAAGCATTGTAAAGACTAAATCACTCTTACCCAGTTGATGGATAATCGATTTGGTATTTGTTTTTGCTTTTTTATGATGTTTGACTAAAACCTCAATTCTTGGGGTGTGATCATGTGATTATGGGTTGAATTAATTTATGGATATTGTTAATTACTAGTTTAAATGCTATTTTGAAGTGAGTTTAATCATTAATTGTGGTTTAATATATGAATTGTAGTTGCAAATGCAATTCTATCTTTGTGTTCTTGGCTTGTTCGAAAGATAAATTTTAGAACTAAGATTATTGATTGATGATTTGTGGGTATTGGGTTGAGCTGGGTTTAGCTCGAGAGAGTAAATCCTAAACCCAATCCTACCCATCTAGCTCGAAAGAGTTGATGAATTACAGTGTGGGCTGCTCTTCATTGTCATGCTTGTTGATGTTCGAAAGAAATCACTTGATTCGGGGTTGTTGTTCGAGAGAAAACTATCTCCCTTATAGTCTAGCCTACTCACTTATATTTAGCTATTTACTAGTAGTTTCAATCACCATATACCTATATTTGCCTATAATTGATCACATCCCGAGAATCCTTCTCCTTATTGTTATTTCGAAGTTTTTGTGACTGTTTTTAGTTGTTAATTAAAATCAAAATCCTCATCTGACATTCGTGTCACCCCTTTAATTTGATAAATGTCTTTTTTGATAATTTCTATTCCTATGACTGATTAGACCACGTTTGCACTTCCTAATTGAATTTAAAACACGTACCGCTCCCTGTGGGATTCGACCCCAACTCATTTGTTGGGTTTTATACTGATTTACGATTGTTGGCACCTAGAATTGGAAGAGGTGTGCTTGAAACGTTAAATCAGAAATTATTAATTTATTAAAAATTTAATATCTCAGGTTGATGTTCATTTGATTTCCCAAAAATATCAAATAGTAACACTTCTCAAAAACAAAATGATAAATTATAAAATAAAATTAAAGATGATTGATTGAAGGATTAAAATGATAAGATGGTATAATTATCATTTTCCTTTACATTATTAGTGTTCGTTACTACGTAATCTTGTATGTAAGATAATATAATTTTTTATTTTTAATGACTGATAGATTTTAAGTATTATTTTATAAATTTTGTGATATGATATTCTCGTGTGAAGCGCTAGTAATTTTACTAGTGATTCTTTAAAATGAGACTCAAACCCAAATATTCTCTATTTCTTATCCCAAGAAGCTACCTATTTATCACGTGCTATTATTTTACAGCCTACCAACCTACATCAAACAAGCTGTCACTAAATAATAGAGTAATTTAGGAGTACTACTATTACCCATCAAAATTCAGACCCAAAATCAAAAATCATGCTGAGGAAAATATCAATGGCATTGTCTAGTGATTAATGAAGTCAACTGATAATTTTAAGATTTTAAATTTTAAATTAAATGAAGATAAAAATATTAGTTAAGTATATAAAAAGTTAGTCCTAATACTATGATAATAAAATAATTTCGATGAATTCGTGTATTCTGTTACTTTCCATGAAAAAATAATACTTATTGTTCTATGTGTTTAGATGACTGATACATACTTATTTTATAATGTATTTATATTTATTTTATTATAATATTATATTATTTTAATTAATATAACGTTTGAATAGAATTGTATTAATTTTCATCATTACATAATGTCACACATCAATAATGAAAACCTACAAAAATAAATAAAGCCTACTATTGAACTACTATAAAAAATAAATAAATTATTAAATAATAAGCAAATGAGACTTTACATTATGAACTAAGCATTGATTTAAAGATACAATACAACAAAATCTACTTAAATACTTAATAAGCAAAATAAACACCATATTTAAACTAACATATACGGGCGGCCGCCCAGACCCTGGTCTAGTTACAACAGGTTTCAAGATTATTGAATTGTCAGAAAATGAGTGAACGGAATATGTATTTTACCAAAAAAAAAAGGTTTTATTATTGATATTTCAGAAGATATCATATTGTATGATAGTGAGACAAAACATCACATTAATTATTGATGATCAAGTTTTGAGTGACAAATCTGGTTCATTCATTCATTGTGGTAACAAAGAAGAAGAAGAATGGGTGAAGAAGAGATTGAAGAAGAGAACAGTAATAGAGTGGGTTTGTTGAGGAGATGTACTACTGGAGGAAGTACAGGGTCAACAAGGTGGGTAGATGGTAGTGAAGTGGACTCTGAATCATCACCATCATGGTCACTTTTTGGTGATGAAGAAATTGTTAAACAAGGTTATGGATCTGTTAGAAGAAGATTGGTTAAAAAACCTAAAAGACTTGATTCTTTTGATGTTGAAGCCATGGAGATTTCTGTTGCCCATGGAAGCCACCATAAAAAGGTACAAATTACTATAAATTTTGCCTGGGATTACACTGGGTATGTTGTTGTTGTGTATTAATCTTCCTCTTCAATTGTTTTGTTTGATTGGTCATTGTGAAATAGTATGAACAAATAAACTTCTTTATTTGAGCACTGTGGGACCCTAATATCATTTGGGATTGGATAACTTTATGTTTTATGGGAAATGAATTGAAGATTCTATAATGGATGAATGCAAGCTATCTGGGCTCTCTAGTGCAGCAATTTTGACTTGAAATTTAGGATTATATCTCCGAGATTTCCTTCTTAAGTTTGTCAAATTCGAATAGCTAGCTGATATATATTATTCTTGTGATTTCATTAGAAATTGACTAGTTTTACGCTGGCAACTTACTGCAGTTCTTCTCCTTTAGGGATGAAATATGAGTTCATATTATATGCAATTTTTGTGCAATCATTGGGAAAGAAGTTATATATTCAAAAGGATGACACAAGAGGAAGAGTATTGAGAACAACTTTTAGAGGCCAAGGGAATTTTATTCCCCTCTTTTTTCTATTCCTTTTCGCCCAAGGCGATTCCTTAGTTGACTTAACTATAATTTGTAGCAGTTTCTGGAAGTAGTTTTTCTAGGTTTTGGCCCCTTATATATGGCATGGATGTAATGGAGCTAAGGTCAAACTTTGAGAAAAACCTGTATACTTTTCTCTTTTGGTTCTGCATAATGATTAGCAACGCAACATACATTTACAGAATATTGACTAACTACTTTGTATTGAAGATGTAGATCAGATTGTAGATTTGATAGGAAGCTTGTAATTGCTCTCTTTGGAGGTGGCCAACATACCCTTAATGCTGATGAATACAATTTACCAATTTAAAAAAAAATTAATAATACTAATCATAGGGATGCAAATGCTTGTTTTTCTATCAGCTTGTACTTATATATATATATTTTTTTTTGGGGGGGGGGGGGGGGGGGGGATTTTCTAAAGGGGT
>NW_006238942.1:2856341-2880808 GCF_000226075.1 Solanum tuberosum | reverse complement strand
TTTTTTTTTTGGTGGGGGGGGGGGGGGGGGGAGAGTTTCTACAAGGGGTCTACGTCTTCCTTTACTCATTTATGTCTCTTCAAAAAATCAGGAGGCTTCTCTTTTGAGTACACTTGCTCTAGCATTTCAAACGCTTGGTGTGGTATATGGTGACATGGGCACAAGCCCTTTATATGTTTTCTCAGGCGTTTTCAGCAAGGTGCCCATCACATCAGAAGTTGATGTCTTGGGGGCATTGTCCATTGTGTTATACACAATTGCTCTCATTCCACTAATGAAATATGTATTTATAGTGCTCAAGGCTAATGACAGTGGAGAAGGTATATCATTTATTCCTACAAGGGTCTTCCGTTTATGACTTTTCATGTGCTTATCATCTGGGAAATGATGGTTTCCTTAACAACTGAAATAATTTTGATGTCAGGAGGAACATTTGCACTGTATTCATTGATCTGCAGGTATGCAAATGTCAACCTTCTTCCCAATCGACAGCCAGCTGATGAACACATCTCAAGTTTTAAGCTCAAGTTACCTACTCCAGAACTGCAAAGGGCTTTAAATATAAAGGAAGTCTTGGAACGTAAATCTTCTCTAAAAACCCTTGTCTTGCTATTGGTTCTGATGGGAACATCAATGATCATAGGTGATGGTATCTTGACCCCAGCAATATCAGGTATTCTTTTTTTTTTCTTTACATTTTTGGTTGTCCTTGAAAGGTTCAGAAGTAACTTTGCTAAAATTCTCAGTAAGTGGCCAAAAACCAAGCTTG
The DNA here is from genome assembly GCF_000226075.1 of Solanum tuberosum. Classification (NCBI taxonomy): domain Eukaryota; kingdom Viridiplantae; phylum Streptophyta; class Magnoliopsida; order Solanales; family Solanaceae; genus Solanum; species Solanum tuberosum. The sequence goes on along the minus strand of NW_006238942.1, from coordinate 2,880,039 downwards.
AGTGAACATTTTAATGACCAGTTTTGATCTTCTGCGTTTTCATTACAAATGCTTATCACTATTTTTTGTTGGGGGTTAATAGTATATACCTAACAGGGGCAGAGTGGAAGAATAGGCAGGGAGAAATGAAATTATGCCATCTATTTAAGAAATATTACTGGGCAGTTGTAAAATTCAGGGGTAAAATGTATGTTTGACTTGATGTTCTTGTGGGGAACAATGTTGCCATAATAACTTGATGACCAAGTTAATTTGGAAAAGGGGGTTTTCATTTAGCTCAAAGGTGAAGGAGAATATCAACAAAAGACTGATTTTAACTGTACTTGTGGTCCACTCAATCACTGGCATATGATGGACAATTTTGATTCTGATTCCCTAAATTTCTGTATACATATTGAAGTGGACTAGTGGATGATGTGAAATATTGAGGTCCTCAGTAAAAAACAGTCAATAGAAAGGAACAACCTAGAGCTAGCTAATATGATAATAGCCTCGAAATTCCATCTTACTTGAGCAGAAGTCTTCTAGAAGACTAGAATTATGGGTTCTGCAATTATTCATCATTTGCTCTTTCTAGTTCCTCATAAGCTTGTTGCCTTGTTGTGTGACCCAGATCCCCTAAAATAGGATTCTGACTATGCTTTTTAGTTGTCTGGCACCATAATTAGTTCTCTAATTTGACAGTGCTCTTTGTTACCAATCCAGTCTCTTAATGATCCTCATTTCTTGCAGTTATGTCTGCTGTAAGTGGGCTGCAAGGTAGGGTCCCGGGATTTGGCACAAGTGAGTTTTCTTTTCTTCTTGTAATTGCTGCTACTAGCTACTTCTGAGAATTAAACTGCAAAATTTGTGCTATATTGGAAATGCTAAATTGGTTACAAATAGCATGCCTTTTCTAGCTATCAGTTTTACGGTGCCGAAACTACATAACAATGAGTGATAAATAGGGTGCCAAATCTACGTAAAAATGAGTAATAAATTAAGGTTCTATCTCAACATGGAACAAAAGGGACAATATAGAAAACTGGTAGACAGAATTATGATGCCTGGCTTGATTCAGGGAAACTACACGACGTAAAAGAATATTCCAGTGCTATCCAAGACAACAATAGAAAAATTTCAGTCGTTTTAAATAGCTCTTCTAGCTATTAATCTACTGCGGTGAAACTAAGGTCTCATGCAATATGGAAAATCACCACCTTTAATCTTAGTGGAACGGCAAAATTTGCCACTTCAGTATATGTAGGATTACAGGCCTTCATTTTAAATATTCTCCAATGAAATGCGTTGAAGTTCTCAGTGCAAATTCTTTGCACGAACATTTTAATATCCAACAATCATGACGAGATGTAGCATGGTAGTAATATTTGTAATACCCTATTAATGTTGCTTGCAGATGCTCTTGTTTTCACTTCAATTATCATCCTTGGCGTATTGTTCAGTATACAGCGATATGGGTCAAGCAAAGTGGGATTTACATTTGCACCTGCCCTGGCTTTATGGTTCTTCAGTCTAGGGGCTATAGGAGTTTATAATCTTCTGAAGCATGATGTAACTGTCTTAAGGGCTTTAAATCCAGCTTATATATATCTGTTCTTCAAGAAGAACTCAATCAATGGATGGTCAGCTCTTGGTGGCTGTGTTTTATGCATCACAGGTATAATAAATTCTTTTCTCCTTTGGTATGGTCTAAAGTTCCTAAATTAGTTTAGTGCATGAAGATATCCGAGTTTTCACTTTATATACACCTATATGGAGCTGCCTTCTTTTCTTGTCTTATTCTGTGTGTAACGGACTTACGGGAAGTATGATGATCGAGACATTTGCAAAGTTTTCGTTGGTGCCTAAGAATTCCTTGTCTTCTAAAAGGTGCAAGCATGCATTGTCTGATTCATAAGAAACAAGGATTGGAACAATTTTCAAAAGCAATGAACATTCTTTTCTCCTGGATGCTCTAGCAAATGCTTCCATTTAGTTTTATAGAACACATTTTCTTTAAAGAAAAATTATCAAGTATTGGAATAAAATGGGCCTGAATAGAGTGGAACAGGTAGAAGTATTCTGTAGACGAGCCAAACTAGTTTGGGATTGAAGTATGGTAGTAGTAGCTGTTGTTGGTAAGTTGATATGTTATTTAATGAATGGTTGCAGGAGCGGAAGCAATGTTTGCTGATTTAGGTCATTTCTCTGTGAAGTCAATACAGGTATTTTTCTTTATTGTGCCCTCACTTGAAGTTTCAGCTAGCTACCTTAATTATGATGACTGCAGCATTTGTTTCCATTCTGATTTAAGTTGACTGCTGCAGATTGCTTTCACAAGCGTAGTGTTCCCCTGCCTTTTTTTGGCCTACTTCGGCCAAGCTGCTTATCTAATGAAATTCCCAAATTCATCTGAGAGAATATTTTATGATTCTGTGCCAGGTATTAGTGCTAAGAGGAAGCTTCTAAATATTCTGTTTGCTGCTTCCTTTTTCTCGAGATTCAAATGTTCAACGGTTTTGATTTTTGAGTACTTCTTTGACACTAGAAGTTTTTTTCAACAACAGATGGTCTCTTTTGGCCAGTTTTTGGGTTAGCAACAGTAGCTGCTATAATTGCCAGCCAGGCCATGATATCTGCTTCATTTTCATGTGTTAAGCAAGCTATGGCTCTTGGATGCTTCCCAAGATTGAAGATTATTCACACCTCAAAGAGGCACATGGGTCAAATTTACATTCCTGTCATTAATTGGTTTTTGATGATAATGTGCATGCTTGTGGTTGCTGCCTTTCAGAGCACGACAGACATATCTAATGCCTATGGTTGGTACCTCATTTAAGCAACTTTGTGGATTTTCTTCAAACGAACAAAAGATTTTTCAGTATTTAGTTAATAATGCTCCATCCTTTCTTTCCATTCTATATGGAACTCTTTCCCTTTTTTGTCCATTTTAGAAAGATTGATATATACTATATTGGGAAACTCTTTAATCTTAATATTCCATTTTTCCCTTAACGTGATGCTCTCCTAAGAAGTGGCATGACATGTTGAAGACCACAAAATACTAAGGGCAGTTTTGGTATATATCTATGTGTCAAATTCCTTCTTTCTTTCTTGACTCTGTTTATAGTCAAACAGTATCATACAAAATAAAACTGATAGGAGTACTTGCTTGAATCAGCGTCGTTTTTCCTCCCTTTCAATTGCATTCCTTCTTCCACATTCGCTTCCTCAAGCAGCTCTAGCTATACCAATATATTATAACAAACATTTCCGGAGAAGAAAAGAGAGATGAAAGAAAGAAAAGAGAAAGGTTCTAGGGGTGCTTGCTCCTTGGCATTTGAGTGCTGTTTCATTTTTCTATTGAATTATTCATTCAAGTTATTGAGTATGGAAATGAGTTCCAATCATTACTAGATATCCCCACTTGAGCATATTCACTATGAAGTTATCCTTCTCTATTGCAGGCATAGCTGAAGTTGGTGTCATGATGGTTAGCACGACTTTGGTTACAGTCGTAATGCTACTGATATGGCAAACAAATTTGTTTCTGGCTATCTTGTTTCCACTTATATTTGGAACTATAGAGCTTATTTATATGTCTGCTGTTCTATCCAAGATCTTCGAGGGTGGTTGGCTTCCGCTAGTTTTTGCCTCTTGGTTCCTCTGTGTGATGTATATTTGGAACTATGGGAGTGTCTTGAAGTACCAGAGTGAGGTCAAGCAGAAGATTTCAATGGATTTCATGCATGAGCTTGGCTCTTCTCTTGGGACGGTAAGGGTACCAGGGATTGGTTTACTATACAATGAGCTGGTTCAAGGCATTCCCTCTATTTTTGCTCAGTTTCTATTAGATCTTCCAGCTATTCACTCTGTGATAGTCTTTGTCTGCATCAAATATGTGCCAGTACCTGTTGTCCCTCAGGAAGAAAGGTTCTTGTTTCGAAGGGTTGGTCCGAAGGACTATCATATGTTCCGTTGTGTAGCTAGATATGGCTATAAAGATGTCAGAAAAGAGGATCATCATGCATTTGAGCAACTTTTGGTAGATAGCCTTGAGAAGTTTCTAAGAAAGGAGGCCCTGGATGTTGCTTTGGAAATCAACCTGAATCAACCAGACCTTGATAGCATTTCTGTGAGGTCAAGGGATGAGTCTGAAATACAAGATGGTGATGGTGATGGGATGGACGAGCTTAAGATTCCATTAATGCGTGATCAAAGAATGGAAACTTCAGGAGCATCAACATCAGAAGCATCCCTGACGTTACCAGCCAGTGTTATGCCAGTTGATGAAGATCCTAGTCTGGAATATGAGCTCTCTGCTCTCCGAGAAGCCACAGAATCTGGATTTACATACTTGCTTGGACACGGGGACGTGAGGGCAAAGAAAAACTCTTGGTTCATCAAGAAATTAAGCATAAATTACTTCTATGCATTCATGAGGAAGAATTGTAGAGGAGGTGCTGCAACAATGCGCGTTCCTCACATGAATATTATCCAAGTAGGAATGACATACATGGTTTGATCTTGGTGCCACATACTAGCTAGCTACTTGTATAACTACTACATTAGAATTTCTTGATGCCAAAATTTTCAAGGCATAAAAGAAAGCATGATGTTTCAAAAACATACCACACTATTGCATCTTCAAGTGATTGTCTATTAATTATTTTCTGCTCATGGATGTACTTGTCATCTTCCTGTATAGGCTTTTGCTGTAAATGATTCTCACCCTTTATTTATTTTTTTTGGCCCAAAAGAAAAAAAAATGTGGACTATTCTTTAGATACTTTTCGTTTCATTCTCCCTTTATGTCTTGAGCCAATGGTTTATCGGAAATAGTCTCTAAACTTTGACAAGGTAGGGTGGAAAGTGGCATACACACAATCCTCTTCATACCTACTTAAGATATTACACTCGTATGTTGTTATTGATGTCTCCCTATACGGTTTTTTTTCTTTCTAAATTTATGAATGAGATATTTTTGCTAGAATTATGAGATTGACCTTTTTTTTTTAAGAAGTAAATATACAAATTGATTGTTTTTCTAATTATTGTTAGGACCTTGATTTAGATAATTAATTTCAATCTTTAATTTTTAATTATGACTTGTGGCTCCCATCTAAGTAAGAACTCGGGGAAGGGAAGAGAATGAGTAATGGAGAGGAGCCACATTCTAGAAGGTACTTACTCCAATAAATTAAAGAAAACATTTATTACTTCTTTGTTTTCCCCAAATCACTGTTACTTTCTAAGTGGTAGAGGATGTTTATCATCTAAATTCTAAGCAACCCCTCTTATCATGATTAAAAATATCAAACAATGTTTTAATAAGGATATTAAAGAGCGCTATAATATAAATAATTTTTAGATACTAAAACGGAGTCCGGAACCTAAATGGGGGTAAGAAAAGGCCGTGTGAGCACAAATAATGAATGAAAAAATAATAATTTTTAGATACTAAATAGAGTCTAGAGCCAATGGGGTAAGAAAAGGCCATGTGAGCACAAATAATGGATGAAAAAGAATATTATTTTTTGATACTAAATAGAGTCACACGTTTTATATATATATTACCTACAACACATTTTCTTGTGCACCATACAAGTAAAGTGAATGTCCCCGTTAAAATTTCTTATCCATTCTTTTAATTATTATTTTCTAGATAACAGACGTTTGATAGAGTGCATTAAAAAATATGTATAACTATTTGATGAAACTAATGCATGAAAATACATGATATTAGTAATACAAGAGGCTTCAATGCATGCATTAGCATGATTAAAGACATGCGTAATTTGATAACATACATGGTGGCATACCTTTATTAAAGTTGATGAATTTCAATTAAAAAAAGGGAAAATTAGTAAAGTAGTCAAAATTCCTAATATAATTAGCTAAAACATCTATATTATAAAATAATTATTGAAAATGTCATTATGTCATTATTTTAGCAAATATAATGTATCATAATATAATTAATTTACTATCCTTTTATTTCTTAAATCAGTTACCTAGTTTGACTCTACTACCGGTTAAAAGTTAGAAAAAAAAGACCCCACATTCTAATATTCTCTCTAGGTTTTTACCCCAAATCTCTCCACTCTCTCTCTACTGTTTCCACCATTGTTAACTCTTATACTTGTTTAAGAAATTTCTTCTACTGTACTATCGTTAAAAGTTTTAAAAAAAGACCTCACATTCTAATATTTTCTCTCTAGGTTTTTACTCCAAATCTCTCCACTCTCTCTACTGTTTCCACCATTGTTATCTCTTATACTTGTTAAGAAATTTCTTCTACTTGTACGATTTCAACATTTGGCTATTCTTCGTGCAAATTGGGGTACAATAACCGATTAGCTCTCTCTTACGTCTGATCAGGAGTCAGACCTACTCCACAACTTCTCTGCCTATTGGGCTCGAGCAGTTTCCCTGTCAGGTTCCAGATCTCCGCTGCCGCTCTATGGATGGTTCCGAAAAGACTTTTATTGAATCAATGGAACTTGCTAAATCAATTGTTGTATCGAAGTGCTTAATTGCCCATTCATTCTCAATTCTAAATAATTAAAATACAATTTATTTACGTATTCATTATTTAGGTAATCATCCTAATTGCATATGTAAAACAAACTTTTTATTTTATTTTACTTATTTTGTATTTAAAATATCACTTTGTATACCAAATAGTTTGTATTTAGATTTGATTTCGTATTCGTCCTAATTGTATACCATCAAGTTTTGTATTTGTATTTGATTTCGTATTCATTCTCAATTCTAAATAACCAAAATACAGTTTATTTATGTTATATAGGTATCCTTCCTAATTGCATCAATAAAACAAAATTTGTATTTTATTTTGCTCATTTTGTATTTTCAATATCACTTTGTATACCAGATAGTTTGTATTTAGATTTGATTTTATATTCATTTTCTATTCTGAATAACCAAAATACAGTTTATTTACGTATTCATTATATAGGTATTCATACTAATTGCATTAGTAAAATAGAATTTTGTATTTTATTTGACTCATTTTGTATTTTCAATATCACTTTGTATACCAGCTAGTTTGTATTTAGATTTGAATTTGCATTCGTCCTAATGGTATACAATCAAGTTTTGAATTGTATGGTCTAACTTTTCAATTGAAATGAGTATTTATCGTGCTCAGTTTGTAAAAAGAAGTTCATCCGAATACATAAAATTATATTTAAAGAAGTTCATCCAAATACACAAAATAATATTTAAAGAAGCTCATCAGAATACATTTCAGATAAAATTATATTTAAAAAAGTTCAAACAACTAAGGATAAAAAACTAAGGGAAATATTTTCTCTGTTCTGTTATTAAAAGTTTGAATTCTTTCAAATTAAATAAATATAGACAGCATTATAACAAACCAAAATATTGACATTTTAAGTAAATATTGAAAGTGTTGACAAGGAATCCTATTAGATGCTAAAATATTATTGTTTTGAAAATTTTCCCTTAAAAAAATCAAGAAGTTAATTGTGGAAAAAGAGCCAAAAATAAGATAAATGTTACACATATTCATGGTCCAAGGCCCAAACCCAAGAGGAGGCGATTGAGGCCCAAAAGGAATTGATTTTGCATGTCGAAATGGAGGCCCAAAGAGAGTTCAAGAAACTGATTTAAACTTTCACATATAGCAAACACAAAATTCATATTTGTATGCTATAGCAAAGTTTGCATAATTGCGCTCCATAGCAAACATATATATGTATAATTCGCTATACATATACAAAAAAAAACAGTTGTATAATCTGCTTTGGTATACATATACAAAAAGATCAATTGTATAAAGTGAGAGAGGTGAGTGAGCGAGCGAGATCTGGGAGAGTGGCGAGCGAGATCTGGGAGAGGGGAGAGAGGGGAACGAAAATATATGTATATATACAATTTTATCTCGCTTTATACAAACACAAACACACTTTATACACTTGCGTTTGTATAAAAAACGAGAGAGGCGAGGGATAGAACGAGAGTGGCGAGCGAGATTCACCAGGAGAGAGGTGAAATAACAACAGTTTGCTATGAGGTACAATTAAATTAAACTATATTTATAGCATTTAATTTGAATTAATAGTTTGCTATTATATACAATTTTCCCTTTTTCTTATTGTAACTAGACAGAGGTGCCCGTGTCAGCACGGTCCCAATATCTTAGTATTAATTTATTTTAATTTATGTGATATAGATAAAATTTAGAAAGTTGATTGAATTCTAATATGATTTTTAAATATTTAAGTTGTTAATTACTTTTTGTCTACGCAAATTTAATGTGAAGAGGTCCATTAAGATCTCCATGATTTAAGTATTTTTTGTCACGGATCGTCGATTTTTTTACACAAAGTAGTTACAAGATATAAATAAATATTACCGACATTCAAAATAATAAAACTATAACTAAAGAATATGAATTCAAAACTAAAAGTCTTAGCTAAACCAGATTTCATAATTTTGAAAAAAGTATACACTAATTAAATTAAAGTAGAACAAAAGAAATAATTTTTTAAAAAAGTTTTTCCGAAACACGCTAAAGTAGACATGTTGGCGTGGAGTCTTGAATTTAAAACTAAAAGTCATAGCCAAAACGGATTCCATAATTTCGAAAGAATTATGCACTAATTAAATTAAAGTAGAGCAAAGGAAAAAAATTCTTAAATGTTTTTTCCGAAACACGCTGAAGCAAATACGTCTCCGGTCTTAAATTTAAAACTAAAAGTCATAGCTAAAACGGATTTCATAATTTTGAAAAAATTATATACTAATTAAATTAAAGTAGAAAAAAAGAAATAATTTTTTTAAAATTTTCTTAAACTAATTAAATTAAAGTAGAACAAAGGAAATAGATTCTATTTTTTTTCCCGAAACACGCTGAAGCAGGCACATCGACGGAGCATTACACATGAGATTTTGGTGCCCAAGAAGTCAAAGAATTTTCTTTTGGCACTTCTTTCCTTATTTGTTCGGGAAGAAGTTTGACATTCATTTTACTTATTTTTTCAGTTTAGAAGTTTTCTAATTTAAATGTTTCTTAGTTCAAATTTAAAGTTTTTTATTTAAGGTTTTTTCTATTTATTGTTTTCATAAAAGTAGGATTTCAGTCTCGTGCTATTTGAGATATGTTTTTTATTTGAAAAGTTTCTCTTTTAGAACTCTCTTTAGGCCTCTACTTAGACATGCAAAATCAACTTCGTTGGGCTTCAATTTTTATCCTCTTGAGTTTGGGCTTGGACCATAAAATATGTAGAGCAACTTTCACATATAGTAAACACAAAAATCTTATTTGTATGCTATAGCTATAATTTGCATAATTGCGCTCCATATTTTATGTTTGCTATGACTATTAATATGTATATTTCGCTATACATATACAAAAGAAAGCAGTTGTATAATTTCGCTATAATATACAAAAGAAAGCAGTTGTATAATCTGCTTTGGTATACATATACAAAAGATCAATTGTATAATCTGTGTTTGTATAAAGCGAGAAAGAGAGAAAGACAAAAGAAAACTTGGCAGGGGAAGATCGTATTTGTATAATCATAAGTGTATAGGACGAAAATATATGCATTTGTATTTGTATATACAATTTTCTCTCGCTTTATACAAACACAAACACAATGTATACATTTGTGTTTGTATAAAGTGAGAGAGACGAGTGAGCGAGCGAGATCTGGGAGAGTGGCGAGTGAGATCTGGGAGAGGGGGAGAGAGGGGAATGAAATAAATGTATATATACAATTTTCTCTCGCTTTATACAAACACAAACACAATGTATACATTTGTGTTTGTATAAAGCGAGAGAAAATTGTATATATACATTTTTTTCATTCCCCCCTCTCCCCCTCTCCCAGATCTCACTCGCCACTCTCCCAGATCTCGCTCACTCCCCCGCCTCTCTCACTTTATACAAACACAAACGCATTTTACATATTTGCGTTTGTATAAAAGCGGGAGAGGCGAGGGAGAGAACGAAAGTGGCGAGCGAGATTCACCAGGAGAGAGGTGAAATAACAATAGTTTGCTATGGGGTACATTTAAATCAAACTATATTTATAGCATTTAATTTAAATTAATAGTTTGCTATTATATACAATTTTCCCAAATATGTATAGTATATAGACAATTTTTTCCAAGCAAACCTCCAAAACTACATGGGATTACAACTATACTATATATGATGATCTAGAGAAACGTGTAATTTTTGAATTACAAAAGAAAACATTTTAATTTCAAGCAGACTTTTTGACCTAATCTCACCACTATGGCCACTGGTCAGCCTAGTCTTGGGGTTGGCAGTCCTCAATACTACAAGAAGCTGCATTCCCACCCTTACCGATAAAAACTAATAGTGCGAACCTTAATATCGAGCCTAATAGTATTGGTTTGCCTAACGACAACAATGATAAATTACAGGTGAATTATGCCAATGCCCTTAGAAATCAGATCACCTATTCGACGAAGAAGGTTGAACCAATTCCTATGAAGACAATCACCTATAAGAATGGAATTCCTCGAGTGATGTGGACAGAGAAGGAAGTTAAGAGGATGAACATTATTGAGAATCTCCAATATGCAATAGTTGGTAAATTTTCATATGGTTGGCCGGAACTAGAGGAACTTAGGATGCTTATCCCGAAACAATGCAACACTAAATGAGAATGTAAGATAGGTCTATTATGCAATAGACATGTCCTCATCAGACTTGATCAACAAGAAGATTTCATCGGTGTAATGTCTAAAAACATACACTACATATTGGCTTAGGAAGGATATTCATATTCCATGAGGCCCCTTATTTATGATGAAAAATTTCAGGCTACAGAAGAAACAACACAGGCGCTGGCCTGGATATCATTCCCAGATCTCAAACCCACCTACTTTGTGAAGGAATCCATATTCTCACTGGCAACAACAGTTGGAAAGCCATTACAATTAGATATGGCTACAATAAACAAAACGAGACCAAGTTGTGCCCGAGTCAAAGTGCAAGTCGATCTTATGTCAGAGTTCCCAAGGTTTATTGAAATGGATATTATGAATGAAGATACGAAGGTCTCAAGAATAGAACAAGTGAAAATTCAATATGACTTTTTGCCTAAATATTGTACACATTGTAAGGTTCAAGGGCATGTGGAAGAGGACTGTAAACATTTACACCCAGAATTGAGGACTGAAAATGGAGGAGGAACGGGGCAGCCAAAAGGTGATGAAGCATCACAGGATGATCAGGAGAAAGTAAGAGGGGATGAGAAAAGGAAGAATGATCAACAAGGAAGACGAAGAACAATAAGAAGATATTGGAATCCTACAAATAAAATGTTTACAATGGAAAAAGGTGTTGGCATTAGTGAGAAGGCTAGTACTCCTGGCAAAGCTGACAAGGGGAATGCATTTGCAATCTTAGCAGCCAATGAGGCAGACGGAAGTCACCAGGAGATGAATGAGCAGCAAACGGAGGAAGTAAGTTTTGTTCCTGAGATAAGTAAAGCAGCTGATCAACAACTAGGCAATGAATCCACTAAGGATTGGATCAACAGGGCTTTCACTACACAGCAGGAGAGGAATGATGAACAACATGCAAGTAATACTATAGCAGCACAGATGATGCAACATGGAATTTGTAGCAAAGATGGTAACAATGATAATAATGGGAATACATATTCATTAAAAAATGCAAAAATCATAGTCGAAGTTGCGGAGGTTGTCCACCAGCAAGGAGATATATCTGCTACACATGAAAAAAATGACCAAATTAATGAAAGGGGAAAGATAATAGAAGAGGTGCATATAATTGATGAGAACACACGGAGGAATACACATGGGAAGGAAATAGTGGCTTATCATCAACATGAGGATTGGGGAGATGCTACATATCTTGAGCCCCTCCAAACAATGGTTCCAAGTGAGGGGGGATTTCCTTCTGCAAATAATCTTCATATAGGTGTGGGTGAATGAAATGAGTTGAGCAGCAACCTGCAAGCAACAATGGGTCCAGATAATGTGCAGGCTATCACAATGGGCAAGAGAAGATCTGCACCTAATGAAGCTTTACATGCCTTAGTTACACATCAGGTCCTACAGGAGAAGATGCAGACATCTAATCAGGAGAACATATCCAGGGAAGATAGTAATGAAATAAATATTGAAGATGGTGAAGAAGAAGAAAGTGTGCAGTTGGAGAACAATATTTATAAAGAAGCTGACTTATCTCCTCAGATGATGACCAGAGGAAACAAAAGAAAAGGCAAAAAGGTTAATGAGACAAAGTCGACAAGGATACAGGCCAAAAGGAGTGAAAAGAGTGTTTCTCAATGACTCAAAAAGCTTTATTTTGGAATATAAGGTCGGTGAGAACTCAAAATGCATTTCATAGAGTTCAAATGTTACATAGACACCACAAATTCTTCCTAATTGCCTTGATGGAACCTTTTCAAGACACTAGGCATATTCGGAAATACAAAAGAAGGTTGGGCATGCAATATGTCAATTACAACTCCAATGGTCAAATGTGGGTATTTATTCAGGAGGGGATTCATGTGGGAGTAATTTCAGCTTCTGAACAACAATTAACTTTACACCTATCATTTCATAATGTTATTCAGATCTTGGTCACTTTGGTATATGCTAAATGTACAGCAGTTGAGAGACTGAGGTTGTGGGAAGATATTTATGCAATATGTGATAATCACTCATTACCTTGGATGGTTGGAGGAGACTTCAATGTTGTTATGGGGGAAGATGAGAAAATTGGTGGACTTCCTGTATATCTACATGAATATGAAGACTTTTCTTTATGTATCAATTCATGTGAATTAAATGATCTACACTTCTCTGGTAGCCCTTTCACATGGTGGAATGGTAGAGCAGATGAGGATTGTATTTTCAAAAGACTTGATAGGGTGGTTGCAAACCAGGTTATGCAGGATATGGTTGGTAATATGGAGGTTATGCATTTGGCTAGGACTGGATCAGATCATGCCCCTCTCCTACTGACTACTGGAGGTCCTGTCCCAAATTTCAGCAAACCATTTAGGTTTTAAAAATTTTGGACTGAAAGTGATGATTTTACGGAGGTGGTTAGACAAACCTGGGAGGCTGATATATCTGAAAATGTGTTTGTATAATGGAAGATGAGACAGAAAAAAACCAAATTAGCCCTGGCTAAGTGGAGTAGGGCTAAATTTGGGGACATCTTTAAACAATTGCAGATTAGAGAAAAAATAGTTAGACTGAAAGAAGAGTTGTTTGAAGCTGATCCTAGTGCCAATAACAGAATGGTACTTCAACAAGCTCAAGCAGAACATAAGCTTTATTTGCATTATGAAGAGGAATTTTGGAGGCAAAAGGCTAGCATTCAATGGAGCACTGAAGGAGATAAGAATACCAGATTATTTCATTGTCTGGTTAAAGGAAAGAGAAAGAGATTAACATTGAAGAGAATTCTCAAATCTGATGGTACCTGGGCTGAGAGAGATGATGAGATCACTAGGGAAGCCTTGAAATTTTACACTGATCAATTCACTGGGACTGAGTGTATTGAAGATTATAGTATGTTACAACACATTGAAGCACAGGTCACACTAGAAGATAACTATCTTATTAAAACCATGCCTGAAGAAGAAGAAATCAAATCTGTTGTCTTTAAGCTTAACGGAGACAGTGCTTGTGGACTTGATGGATTTACTGGTATCTTTTATCAATCTTGCTGGCCAATTGTGGGGGCTGATATTGTTAATATTGTACAAGCCTATTTCCAAGGTCAAACTCTTCCTAAATCAATTACTCATACTAATTTGGTCTTAATTCCAAAAAGGGAGTTTATTCAAACCTTTTCAGACCTTAGACCAATTAGTTTAAGTAATTTCATCAACAAAGTGATTTCCAGAATTATACATGATAGAATGGAAAGTCTTCTTCCTAGATTAATTTCACAAAATCAATCTGGTTTCATAAAAGGAAGGAATATTGCTGAGAATATTTTGCTGGCACAGGAAATTATAACTGATATTGGAAAGAGGGGGAAACCTGATAATGTTGTTATCAAACTAGACATGGCCAAAGCATATAATAGGGCGAATTGGAAATTTTTGGCTAGAGTTTTAACTCATATGGGCTTTGATAATACAGTAATTGATATGATATGGAGAATTATGGCTAATAACTGGTATTCCATTCTCATTAATGGACAAGCTCAAGGATTTTTTCATTCCACAAGAGGTGTAAAGCAGGGTGATCCTTTATCACCTGCTCTATTTATACTAACTGCTGAGGTGTTGACTAAAGCACTGAACCAACTGTTTAATTATAGTGAGTTTAGATGTTTTGGTATGCCTAAATGGAGTGACAACTTAAATCATCTGGCATATGCAGATGATACCATTATTTTCTCATTTGCAGAGAAGAAGTCTTTGGAGTTAATTATGAAGGTGTTGCAGGATTATGAAGCACAATCTGGACAAAAAATCAACAAGGAGAAGAGTTTCTTCTACATGTCTCACAAGGCGGCAAATACATCAGTAAAGGTGGTGGAAGACACTACAGGTTTTCTACGAGGTAAATTTCCTTTAATGTATCTTGGATGTCCCATTGGGCATGCTAAGAAAAGGAAAGTTGATTTCACAGAATTACTTAAGAAGATCCAAAATAAACTTCAGGTTTGGAAAGGCAAAATGCTTTCCTTTGGGGGTAAGGCAGTCCTTATCAAACATGTGTTGCAAAGTATGCCCATATACTTATTATCTGTTATGGATCCTCCTAAATGCATCATATATGACATTCATAAAATCTTTGCTAAGTTTCTATGGAATTTCAAAGAAGAAGGAAGGGCAAAACATTGGATCTCCTGGAATGATATTTGTGTACCTAAAGAAGAAGGAGGTCTTGGCTTTAGATCCTTATTTGATTTGTCTAAAGCATTGTTTGCTAAACTTTGGTGGAGTTTCAGAACTAAAAACACATTGTGGTCCAATTTCTTATGGAATAAATATTGCAAGAGGCATGGTCCACAAACTGTAGAATGGAAAGGGGGATCTCAAGTTTGAAAGTTGATGCTACAAGAAAGAGATAATATTGACCAGGAAATATAGTGGGAGCCAAGAAGGGGTCATGCTAGTCTGTGGCATGATAATTGGACTCAACTGGAATATTGCAGTATGTATTACCACTAAATCATACAATTACTGATGATTTTGCAGAAGTTAATCAGGTTATGAACACTGATGGGTGGAATATGGATATGTTGCGGGAGATGGTTGGAGAAGACATATGTAAGCATGTGAGTACTAACATAGGGAATGGCATAGTAGTTAATGAGAGGGACAAACCTTGGTGGATGCCCAATAGTAAAGGAAACTTCACTGTTGGAAGTGCCTGGGAAATGGTAAGACAAAGAAAGGACAAGCAACATAATATTATGGTTATTTGGGAAAAAGGAATACCTTTCAGAGTTTCCTTTCTTCTTTGGAGAATGTGGTTCAAAAGATTCCCTATTGGAGAGGTATTAGTTAGGTTCAAAATTGCTGACTCTGTTGTATGTGTTTGCTGTAACAATTCAATGGCGGAAACTTTTGACCACTTGTTTGTAGCATGTCCAGATGCTAATTTCCTATGGAGATCTATATCAGGAGCTGCAGGAATACATGGACCTTATATACAGTTGAAGCAAACATTGGACAAATGGTGGGGTGCTGATTGTAATGCTAAACTGAGACCTATATATAATGCAGTACTAATATTTATCATTTGGCAAATTTGGAAGAGAAGAAATGTTATTAGAAATGGGGGACATTTATCCAAGGTCACTATGCTTAGAGAAATCAATAGGAATACTTATCTATTTGCAATGAATAGATATCCTTGGCTAGTTAATATCCCAAGCTCCTGGCCTTGGATGGTAATTTTTTTTGAAGAATATATCCCAAGGCTCTCTTGGAAAGTAGTAAGATGGAACTGGCCTGCTGTGGGGGTATTTAAATGCAATACAGATGGCTCTAGTAAAGATCAGTTATCACTCAGCTCCAAAGCTTTTTGTGTGAGAAACAGCCGTGGGGATTTAATCTATGCACAAACTGTTTGTATGACATTTTGCAATGCCTTAGAAGCTGAAGTGAAAGCTTTTAGAAGTGGTTTATTGTATTGTGTGCAAAACAATTACCTTCCTCTTGTGATGGAAACAGACTCCCTAATAATAAAAAAAATCCTTGGCGGAAAATGGGAAATCCCATGGGGAATTTCAGTGGACATAAGGTGCATTATGGAGGAGCTAAAGGAAAAGGAAGTAGTGGTCAAACACATTTTCAGAGAGGGGAACAAATTGGTGGATTTTTTAACTAACTATATCTTCAATTTTGCAGGTACAAATAGCATTCAGTTTACATCCGTAGAAGATCTACCAGGACAAGCTCAAGCATTACTACATGGTGATAAACAAGGCACACCAAATCTCAGGACAAAGAAGTGTCAAAATGCAAATTTCAATATATAAAACACACTCTTTTACAAAGTGGAACAAAGAGAATTTCTTGCCCAACAAAAAAGATTTCCGGACTACAATAACATCGACACAACGATTACGCAAAGAGGAATCTTTAGCAAGGAACACAAAAATTAGGCAAAACGTGCTTATCGGTGTCATAAATCTGTAGAATCAAAGAGGTTACCTAATAAACCTGAAATTGTTGCAGTGGTATTAGCTTCTTGAAGCTCAGCCTGCACGATTTAAGGTCAGTTAGCTCAATCTCTTTGACATAGTTGTGACAATTTGTTAAGCTCTTGGAGTATGTGTTACCTTGCGGACAAGCTGGACGACTGTTAAGAGTTGAAGAGGTCTTTATCAGGCCGGATCCATGGCGTTTGTGAGAATTTTGAACGCCCAGGTGGATGCCGCCTAAGCTCTTGATCATTTCGTCTCAATGTCTGCTACTGGAATGCGGCCGGAGTTGCTGATCGTAATGGTGTCTGGAGCTGCGTCGAGCAGCTACCAAGGAAGAAGACGCAGAGGGTTTCTCCTTCTCTGAATCTTTCTCTGTATTTTGCTTTTGTTTCCTTTTTTTGTTCCCTGTCCTTTCGGTTATTAAAGGACTTGCTTATTTTTACTTTTATTGAATAAAAGGGTCTGACCCACTTTTGATCTAAAAAAAAAATAAAAATACATGGAGGTTCGCATAACACACTTTTTAAGTGGTTATGTAGATTTTTAATTTTTTGAGAGAATCCGATAACATATTTAACGGGGGACGTTAACTTTTTCTTGTAGAACACACAAAAAATGTTATTGGGTAGAAAATATGAACTCTTTTTTCATCCATTATTTATGTTCACATGGTCTTTTCTTACTTTAGGTAGCAGACTCTTAATCAGTGCATAACCAATAAGAATTAGGATTTTAAAAAAAAATTATTTAACTTATATTGTAAAAATCTATCGCAAAATTTACGTTACAAATATTTAGTTTAAATTCAATCCAATATACAACATACATCCGGTATTCAACAATATACAAAACTTTCATATACTTATTTTTACAAATGTTACGATTCAAATTTTCATTAGGTTGTGAGGGCACTTATTACCCAATAGGCGGATTTTGTTCCTTTATTACCAACTAAGATTTTAGCTAATGCAGAAATAATATTGAATTAAGCAACTAACTTGTATAAGTGCAGGATAAACGAGTTAAAATCAAACTATCCAAGGATCTGGTGACATCAGTACAAGAGCATCTATTAAATATGAAACAAGTCTAAAAATTAAAATAGCCGTCTAGAAGGAAATACGACAGAAAATAAAGAAGCTGAAGAGAAAGAAGCTCACCCTGAATTCTAACAATCAGAAATTTCACTCACAACAAGTCAAGTACCTCTAGTATCTGGCTTACTTCCTGAATGTAAAAAGGTGCAACAAATATAGAGTGAATGAAAAACACGTGTACTCAACAAGTTTTGATTCCTAATCTTTCTTAGAAGCGATAACAATGTGTATTCTAAAATATTCATTTTCCAAAAGATAATTACTTCATAAAATAAATCACTTTAACATAACAATTAAAACATACATTTTTAAAACTATTGTAACTGATGATAACACAACGTGTCTCAGATATATCAAATCAAATCAATACCACAATCATCTCAACAACTCAATACCAAATCAATATGAAATGCTATGTAGGTTAAATGTAATGCATTGGCAAAAATTCGATATACACCGCTTCCTCTATCAGATAGTCAGGACCCAGGGGACTCATGAGGTTCATATATCTGCCCGAATTATTTCCCATTGACATAATAATACTCACCGAAATTATTTTCCATCGACATAATTACACTCGTTGGAATCATTTTCCACCGGTTTTGCATGATGTCACTTGCCAGAATCATCTTTCATCGGCATAATGAGAATACGAGTCTCATAAATGACTCAAAGGACACTAACAACCAATAATCATCATGCAACAATAAGAGTGATATGAATATGTATGAACAAATATATAATATGGGTTCATTAATCAATCTTGCAACTAAGGATCACCAATCAGCATCAGGTTTACATAATTCACAAGTCTTAACAATTCAATCATATCACAATTTTTGGGATACTATCAACCAATAATCAATTTCATGTAAATCCCCCCATGATATGATATTAGTATCCACATATATGCTCGTTATCTAATTAATACGGTACCCCTGATTATCCATTACCCTTATATTTATTTAGTACATTAAAACTAACACTTTAAAGAAGTAAGAAATCTTTGCTTGCCTCTAATGGAAGCTCAAACATCAAATTCCAAATTTGCCCTTCTGTAATGCTTTCAGATGGTCAACATCTGTTCAGATATATAATCCTCATAAGAATACAATTATGATTATAATGACACCCATAGTGCTATATTTAATTTTTGGATAAAAAATCAGTTCAAATATCAATTTCATTAAATTTTAAACTTAAAGTTAAATCTGAACATCTACGCTAAGCGCATCTCGATATCACCATCCCATAAACTTATTAATGAATATTGTCCCTAATAAATTAATATTCATATCATAAATTAAAATCAAAACCTGCATAATTAAATTAGGATTCAAACATATGCTAAACAATAGCTTCGTAATAGCCAAACTGAAATCCCATATTCTCAAACTATTTTATCTAATAACTTTAATATGATAATTATCATCATTATTTTCATATCATTATTTATTTTTTCAAATTAAGGACTAATAAATACGTAGATAAATAGAAGGAATTTTACGCCAATACCCTTAAAAATATGGGTCATTACAACAAAAGCGTTTTAAAACTTGATATACAATATTATACACTCTATATATAGTATTTTAAATTATTTATACATTCATATATAATAATATTCAATTTTATAAACTATTATACAAAAAACTAATTGCATCTCCTTCCTTGAATTCAAGCACCAAATTCATCCAAAAATACCTCAAAAACTATACTATTCCACCTAGGGATGAATATAAATACCGAAAAATTAAATCAAATCAAAGTAATTTGATTTTGGTGTTTCGGTTTGATGTTAGCGTTTTTTTTTTAGAAAATTTGATTCTCCAATTAGGTGTAAGGGTCGTGATTCTTCAATGCCCCGAATAATAGAAGTTTTATTAAATAAATTTAAGATGATATTAAATTATATTAATATCAAAATTTAATTTTTATCCAACACATTTCAGAAATTGGAGCTCTATCCCCTTATTCCTATTGTTGCTCATTTTCTTGGTGGGAACTTATGAACTTTCATTAGCTAATCTCCATAATTTGTAGTCCTCTAATTTAAGAAAATCTTTCATTTTCAGTTTTCACCCCATGTGCAGCATTGTCCATTTAACAACAAGGGACGTGTGATGATTTGTAGCTCACAAACAAAAAGAGAAAATATTTCATTGTTCAAAACTTCAAATTACTAAATATGTTTCTTCGATTCAAACTTTATATTTAGTTAAATATTTTGATAATCTTATTCTCATTTTATTTCTAATTTGCACCAAAATATCATTTTAAAAATACCGAATTAAATCGAACCGAAGTTAAAAAAAATTGAACTGAATCGAACTAGTTTAGTTCGGTATTCAATGCACACTTTTTCAAAATCAAACACCAAAAAATCGAACCGAAATTCGCTTATACCAAATAAAAGAATCGAACGTCCACCCCTAATACCACCTAGAATTTAAGATTTATACTTCTCAATATATAATCAATCTTTTGCAACAATACCTAATTGAAACTGAGCATATTTGTAAAAATCCATTTTCAAATTTTGAAACTTCGAGTTTCAACAATGATTGAGCACCAATTCTCTGTTTTGGTTTGTGAAAGAAAAATTAATAAAAATATGTTATTACTAATGGTGGAGTTTCATTATGGAGAAAAATATTAAGTTGAGTCAATTTAAGTAAACGTTAAAATCTTGATTAAATTATATAAAATAACTTTATGATCTTTTATCTAAGGAGAATACTATGCATTGGTACAACACATTGCTTCCATAAAGTAAGAATGTCAATTAAGCTAAATACAGACTTCATAGAAAAAAGATTGCAAAGAATGAGCAGAAGAAATTTGTATATGTTTGCCTAGCATAACAACACACATAAACACTACATCTTTGCCCTCTACAGCAACCAAGTGTATTGAAGTAAGCAAGAATTCAACAAATTCAAAAACAAATAAAAGGCTGTTTTTCAGTTAGCTTACTCCAAAATGCAAACTTATGTTGAAAATATGTACTCTCTCAATTTCAAAAGAGTATGGTCTAGTTTGGCTTGGCATAGAGTTTAAGAAAATTAAAAAGATTTTTTAATATTGTGGTCATAAATTAAAATTATGTCAAATATACCAAAATGTTATTTAATCTTGTGGCCTTAAACATGCCACGTGAAAAACAGAAGTTAAAGTATTGCCAAAAAGGAAAGAAGTCATTCTTTTTTGAAACAAACCAAAAAGGAAAGCAAGTCATTTTTTTAAAACAAAGGGAGTATATTATTTTATTGTGACCACTGGTCTTATTAGTCTTATGCTCTGAGTCCAAGTTTCTTTCGATACTAGTTTGTGCCAACTATCTTTCTTAATACATTGTGCCAAATTAAAGTCGATTACTACCAATCTACCATCACTTGTATTTTCATGTTCTGATTACTTTATGAGAATTAGGTATCCAAATAATTTTCTTCAAGTTCTATTCTATAACCATAGGGACGTTAAGGTTGTTGGAAATGATAAATGAAAGTTGGAGTATGAATCCTAAGTTGTTTATAATTTTTATTTAGTATTTATTTAATTCATGTATAGTTAGGATTTGTTTGTTCTAGTTTATATCAGAATACGTTTTCTAGTCCTAATTTAATTTGGTTTCTTACTATTCTAAATAGGGAAATAAAGAAAACTTGTAATGAAATTCAAGAGCTTTTGAGTTATGAATAAAATATTTTTCTTCAAATTGGTATCAAAGCTTCTACGATTTGGTAGAAAATCAAAGAGTGTCTGTTGCCGGTGGGTAGCTATGACCCATATATTCCGTCCTCTGGCCAATGATCATATTGACAAAATCCGGGAGAATGATATATGCATGAAAAAATTCATTCTGAGAGGAAGGACTTACAAAAACAATGCAAATTTAAAGAAGTGCAAGTAAACATGAACAAGTATCAGAGAAATTCTTCTCTGAAATTAGAAGAGTTTGAAAAAATTGAAAGTTGATTACAAGAGAATCAATACAATTGGGTATTGGTGACAAAGTGCATCAACGATTGATGGAGACAAGTGCTTCAACAATTGAATGTTCGTGACAAAGTGCATCAACTATTGGAAGTTGGAGAGAAAGTGCTTCAACACAATCAAGAAAAATAAATAAATGTGCGTTGGACAGAAAGTGCCCCAACACTTGAAAGTTTGAGAGAAGTGTTCCAGCACAGTTAAGAAAAAAAAAAGTGGGTTAGAGAGAAAGTGCTCCAACACTTGAAAATTGGAGAGAAGTGCTCCAACACAATCAAGAAATAAATAAATAAATGCGAGTTAGAGAGAAAATGCTCCAACACTTAGAAGTTGGAGAGAAAGTACTCAAACACAATGTAACATCCGGCAATTTGATATTTACTATGAAGAAGCTGGAAATTGGGAATAGTCATTTTGGAAAGAATTCAAAAGTCTGGAAAATTTAGCTAAGTATGGAAAAAGCGAGTTTTTTTGTCAACTTTGAGCAATCATAACTACTGGCTCTGGATGAGTTAGGCGTATTTCCAGTTATGTTTGGAAAGCCCATGGAATGATCTTTCCAACGCCGTCAAGTTTGTGCGATTCTGACTTCGTATGAGTAAGTCATGCTCTTTCGAAGTTGGGCTGTTGGTAAGGGAAGTTCATCCGAAAATTTTAAGGGTATTTTGGTCTTTTCACTAACCGATTCTTTTGGTTATATTAAGGTGTTAGACTGATTTTAAATCAGTTTGTCCTTTTAAAAAGTGAGAGTAAGGGTTTGAGAGAGAAGAGGAGAAGAAGAGGAGAAGGAGAAGGAGAAGAAGAAGCAAGTTTTGTGGAGATCGTCGTGGATTTCGTCGGGGGTGATCCCTAATAAGGTATGTGAGATCATAGTGTTGGGTTGGTTCATCCCCCACACGCCAAACTCGTTTTAACTTTCCGAGAAAAAATTTGGTTGTGTTTTGTTGAAGTCTTGTGGTTGTGTTGAAGTTATTGTTGATTTGAGACATGTTTGTCCGTCCGGAAATTTTAAGGGTATTTTGGTCTTTTCCCTAGCCATTTCTTTTGGGTTATATTGTGGTGTTAGACTGATTTTAAATCAGTTTGTCCTTTTAAAAAGTGAGAGTAAGGGTTTGAGAGAGAAGAGGAGAAGAAGAGGAGAAGGAGAAGGAGAAGAAGAAGCAAGTTTTGTGGAGATCGTCGTGGATTTCGTCGGGGGTGATCCCTAATAAGGTATGTGAGATCATAGTGTTGGGTTGGTTCATCCCCCACACGCCAAACTCGTTTTAAATTTCCGGGAAAAGATTTGGTTGTGTTTTGTTGAAGTCTTGTGGTTGTGTTGAAGTTATTGTTGATTTGAGACATGTTTCCGATTGGGTTTTCGAGTTGAATCATTTGTGTATTAAGGGTTTTAATGATCCCAACTGTTTGGGGAAAGAAACCTTGAAGTTAAGAGGGTTTAGAGTTGGTAACACGAAGGAGAAAAGTCGGGAAGCTTGCATGAAACAAGTCGGCTCGCGGACTTGTTCCCTCTGTGAACAAAATCTGCTCCGCGTCGCGGACAGGACGCGGACTCCACTGTTTCAAAAATTTAATTTCGTAATTTTCTTAAGTTTAGTTGTCCTAAATCATTCCGAAACATCATGAGGTCTCTTAAAAAAAAACAAATCATAAACCTTGAATCCATAATCGAATTCGAGGAAAGTTAGGATCAAAGTCAAGTGAAGTTAAGAGTCAAGTATAGAAGTTAAGAAGCAAGTCAAAGCAAGTCTTTAAAGCTTTTCAAGAGTCTTTAATAAAAGTTTTAACTTCATTTTAAGGGTCGAGTTTCAAGTTAAGTAAAGAGTATAGAGTTTCAAGTTAAGCCAAGAGTATAAAGTTGAGTTCATTTCTCAAAAGTTATTAGGGAACTAATATTCCCAAAGGAGTTTATAGATGTTTTCACATTTAAGATGAGAGGAGACTGAGG
>NW_006238942.1:2850150-2855689 GCF_000226075.1 Solanum tuberosum | reverse complement strand
AAAGAAGTCAGTCATGTTGAGTTGAGTTGAGCAAGGTAAACTTTTCAGTTTCTTCCAAATTTCCTTCTAGCCTATGTTACTTAGTTTTCCAGCTCGCATACTCGTACATTCCATGTACTGATGCCAGTTGGACTGCATCTTACTATGATGCAGCAAGATCAACATCCAGTACGCCGTTGATCCAGCTGAGCACTCCAGAGTCAGTGGTGAGCCTCCTTGTTTCCCGAACGACTCTATTATTTTGTGTTCTCTTAGTGTTGTTTTATTAGGATGTTGCAGGGTCTGTCCCAACATCCATCTCAGTATTTTAGAGGCTTCATAGACAGACATTCAGTTAGTATTGAGTCTCTTATCTATGTATGTAGAAATATTCTATTTTGAGACTCGAGTTGCCTTTTTGGCCAGATTTTTATCATTTAAGTTGTCTTATGACGTTTTATTGCATTAAATTATTATGTCGAGTTAAGTTTTCCGCAGAGTTTAGAAAGCCAGGCCAAGGGTTCGCTTCGGGGCTAGCAATGGTCTTCGAGTGCCGGTCCCGCCCAAGGTGTAGGCTCGGGGAGCGACAGACTTGGTATCAGAGCACCGAGTTCAAGAGTCCTAGGGAGTCTATGAAGCCGTATCTGTAGAGCTCTAGTTATTGGTGTGAAGCGCGCCACTTCTATAATTAAGAGGCTGCAACATTTAGGAAGATTTCTCACTTCTTTCACACTCATCCCGTGCGTTATAGTTTATCTCTAAAAAGTTTCCTTCTAATTCATGCTTGCGCGTGTTTTCAGAGGATTATGCCTCCACGAAGAGCAGTCAGAGTTCGTCCAGCTATGAAGAGTATTGAGGAACTAGAGTTACCAAGTGCCCTAAAAGTGCAAACCCAAGAAAAGATCAATTATGCTGATTTTCGTGAAGCTATCCGGATATTAAGTCAAGTTGCGACCTATCATGTTGGGCAGAGAGATAATCGACACGAAGTGGTTGATACTTCAAGGATCCGTGAACTCTTAAGGATAAACCCACCAAGCTTCACAGGTTCAAGTGTCACTGAGGATCCGGAAAACTTCATTGAGGAGCTTAAAACGGTATTTGATGTGATGCATGTTGCTGAGTCGGAGAGGGTGGAACTAGCTGCATACCAATTGAAGGGTGTTGCTAGAATCTGGTTGGACCAATGGAAAAAGAATAGGGCTGTGGATGCGCCAGTAGTGAGTTGGGTTGTGTTTGAGAGTGCTCTCATGGGGCGTTTCTTTCCTCGTGAGTTGCGAGAGGCAAAGATAAAAGAGTTTCTCAACCTTAATCTGGAGTCTATGAGTGTTCATGAGTACAGTCTGAAGTTCACGCAACTTTCCCGCTATGCTTCGGAGATGGTTGCGAACATGAGGAGTAGAATGAGTTTATATGTTGCTGGGTTGTCTCGTTAGTCAAGCAAGGAAGGCAAGGCAGCTATGCTGATAGGGGATATTGACCTAGCAAGATTTATGATCCATTTACAACAAGTTGAGGAGGATAAGTTTAAGGATAGAGAAGAGTTTAAAGATAATAGGGCTAAGATAGTAGGGGACGAGTTCAAGCAGCAAAAGAATGATGCTAATCAGTCATCCCTCCCAAAGAAACAGAAAGGACCTGCTCCAACATCTGCTAGTGCACCTGCACCTGGGAACAAAGATGGGTACAATAGAAGTTCCTATAGTTTCAGGGCTAGACTTACCTATCCTCAATGCAGTATGGTACCAAGGGGTAGTATGGCTCTTGCATGTGCTAGGTGTGGTAGAACCCACCCAGGTAAGTGTCGTGATGGCAAGACAGGTTGTTTTAAGTGTGGACAAGAGGGTCACTTCATGAAGGAGTGCCCTAAGAACAGGTAAGGTAGTGGAAATCTGGGCAATAGGGACCTATCTTCATCAGTTTCTCCCCTAGACAGGATGGCCCCTAGAGGAGCTACTTTTGGTATTGGCGGAGGAGCAAACCGCCTCTACGTAATCAACAGTCACCAAGAGCAAGAGGATTCACCAGATGTTGTCACTGGTATGATTTGAGTCTTTGACTTTACTGTTTATGCTTTGCTAGACCCTAGAGCGAGTCTATCTTTTGTAAATCCTTATGTTGCAAATAAGTTTGATGCTATCCTTGAGAAACTTAGTGAACCTTTCTGTGTTTCTACACCTGTTGGGGAGTTCTCCAGATGTTGTCACTGGTATGATCAAAGTCTTTGCTTTTGATGTGTATGCTTTGCTAGACCCAGGAGCAAGTTTATCTTTTGTAACTCCTTATGTTGCAAATAAGTTTGATGTTCTTCCTGAAAGACTTAGTGAGCCATTCAGTGTCTCTACGTCTATTGGTGAGGCTACTCTAGCAGAAAGAGTTTATCATGATTGTCCCGTTCCGTCAATCACAAGAGTAACATGGCTGAGTTAGTTGAGTTAGACATGGTAGAATTTGATGTCATTCTTGGTGTGGACTGACTTTATGTCTATTTTGCCTCAATAGATTGTAGAACTCGAGTGGTCAAGTTTCATTTTCCGAGTGATCCAGTTATAGAGTGGAGTAGTAGTTCAGCAGTGCCTAAGGGTCGTTTCATTTCGTACCTTAAGGCTAGAAGGATAGTTTTGAAGGGTTGTATCTATCACTTAGTCCGAGTTAAAGACTCTAGTGTTGAGATACCTCTTTTTCAGTCAGTTCCTTTATTGAGAGAGTTTCTAGAAGTTTTCTTGATGATCTACCCGGGATTCCTCCTGAGAGAGAAATAGATTTCGGTATAGACCTCATTCCAGATACTCGTCCTATCTCTTTTCTGCCATATGGAATGGCACCAGCAGAGTTGAAAGAATTAAAATAGTAGTTGAAGGGATCTATTAGACAAGGGTTTTATTTGACCAGGTTGACTCGGAAAATAGCAAAGTTTGAACGGTCCGAAGTTTGTGAGGAAAGCTTTCAGGAATGGAAAGAGAAGTTGACTACTGCCCAGTTATGATATTTGGTTCTTGAGTACATGCTCGGTATCTGAATCTAAAAATGGATTTGAGAACAATAGTTGAATTTAGGCGAATCGGGGTGTAATGTGATGAGCTAGAGCTGGCTGCCGTAGTTTTCGCTTTGAAGATATGGCATCATTGTTGTATGATGTTCATGTGGGTGTGTTCACCGATCATAAGAGACTATTCAGGGCTAGACTTGCCTATCCTCAATGCAGTATGGTACCAAGGGGTAGTATGGCTCCTGCATGTGCTAGGTGTGGTAGAACCCACCCAGGTAAGTGTCGTGATGGCAAGACAGGTTGTTTTAAGTGTGGACAAGAGGGTCACTTCATGAAGGAGTGCCCTAAGAACAGGTAAGGTAGTGTAAATCTGGGCAATAGGGACCTATCTTCATCAGTTTCTCCCCTAGACAGGATGGCACCTAGAGGAGCTACTTTTGGTACTGGCGGAGGAGCAAACCATCTCTACGTAATCAACAGTCACCAAGAGCAAGAGGATTCACCAGATGTTGTCACTGGTATGATTCGAGTCTTTGACTTTACTGTTTATGCTTTGCTAGACCCCAGAGAGAGTTTATCTTTTGTAACTCCTTGTGTTGCAAATAAGTTTGATGTTTTTCCTGAAAGACCTAGTGAGCCATTCAGTGTCTCTATGCCTGTTGGTGAGGCTACTCTAGCAAAGAGAGTTTATCGTGATTGTCCCGTTCCTTCAACCACAAGAGTAACATGGCTGAGTTAGTTGAGTTAGACATGGTAGAATTTGATGTCATTCTTGGTGTGGACTGGCTTTATGCCTGTTATGCCTCAATAG
The DNA here is from genome assembly GCF_000226075.1 of Solanum tuberosum. Taxonomy (NCBI): domain Eukaryota; kingdom Viridiplantae; phylum Streptophyta; class Magnoliopsida; order Solanales; family Solanaceae; genus Solanum; species Solanum tuberosum. The sequence continues at coordinate 2,851,910 of NW_006238942.1, read as the reverse complement.
ATTGTAGAACTCGAGTGGTTAAGTTTCATTTTCCGAGTGATCCAGTTATAGAGTGGAGTAGTAGTTCAGCAGTGCCTAAGGGTCGTTTCATTTCGTACCTTAAGGCTAGAAGGATAGTTTTGAAGGGTTGTATCTATCACTTAGTCCGAGTTAAAGACTCTAGTGTTGAGATACCTCTTTTTCAGTCAGTTCCTTTATTGAGAGAGTTTCTAGAAGTTTTTCTTGATGATCTACCCGGGATTCCTCCTGAGAGAGAAATAGATTTCGGTATAGACCTCATTCCAGATACTCGTCCTATCTCTTTTCTGCCATATGGAATGGCACCAGCAGAGTTGAAAGAGTTAAAAGAGCATTTGAAGGGATCTATTAGACAAGGGTTTTATTTGACCAGGTTAACTCGGAAAATAGCAAAGTTTCAACGGTCCGAAGTTTGTGAGGAAAGCTTTCAGGAATGGAAAGAGAAGTTGACTACTGCCCAGTTATGATATTTGGTTCTTGAGTACATGCTCGGTATCTGAATCTAAAAATGGATTTGAGAACAATAGTTGAATTTAGGCGAATCGGGGTGTAATGTGATGAGCCAGAGCTGGCTGCCGTAGTTTTTTCTTTGAAGATATGGCATCATTGTTGTATGATGTTCATGTGGGTTTGTTCACCGATCATAAGAGACTACAATATGTATTCACTTAGAATGAGCTTAATCTCAGACAGAGAGAGAGTGGTTAAAGTACTCAAGGATGATGACATGAGTTTTCTTTATCACCCTGGTAAGGTTAATGTTGTTACTGATTCCTTAATATGGTTATCTGTAGGAAGCACCGCCCATATTGAGGAAGAACAGAGAGAATTAGCAAGAGATGTGCATCGACTTGCACACCTGGGAGTTAGTCTTATGGATTCCACAAGGAGGAATAGTGATGATTAATGGGCCTGACCCATCATTAGTGCCAGATGTAAAGGGTGAGAAAGACCTAGACCCTATCTTGCTTAAATTCAGGCAAAATGTTCATAAGCAGTGATGGCTTTTGAACAAGGGGGAGATGGTGTTTTGAGGTATCAAAGTGGATTGTGGGATTCGGTTTCAAGGATAATTGAGATGATTACCTATTTTACATGGAGTTGCTTACAACTATAGTTACCATTCTAGCATCCAAATGGCTCCTTACGAATCTCTTTATGGGAGAAGATGTAGATCTCCTATTGGAAGGTTTGATGTTGGTGAAGCAGGGTTGATAGATCAAGAGTTAGTTCATCAAGCTACGGAGAAGGTGAAAGTGATTTAAGAAGGATTGAAAACGGCACATAGTCGTCAAAACTCCTACACTGATGTTAGGAGAAGGGCGTTAGAGTTCGAAGTAGATGATGGGGTATATTTGAAAATTTCACCCAGGAAGGTAGTTATGAGGAGATTCCTATTCAGATTTTAGATCGCCAAGTTCGCAAGTTGAGAACGAAAGATGTGGCATCAGTTAAGGTCCTTTGGAGGAACCAATTGTTGAGGAAGCTACTTGGGAAGCAGAAGATGACATGAAGAAGAGATATCCACATCTCTTTGAATTCGGAGGAAATGCAGATCAAGGTATTAATTTCCTTCTTAGTGCTCTTTATTTATAGTGAGCATGTTGTTGTTGTTGTTGGCCTTGTTGCTTGTTGGGTGTTTGCGTTTGATGTTACACCCTTAGCCTAGTAAGAGTAATCTCATTCGCTGACAAATGTTCCCAAGGGGGAGATATTGTAACATCCGACAATTTGAAATAGCT
>NW_006238942.1:2847235-2850129 GCF_000226075.1 Solanum tuberosum | reverse complement strand
GTCCGTCCGGAAATTTTAAGGGTATTTTGGTCTTTTCACTAACCGATTCTTTTGGTTATATTAAGGTGTTAGACTGATTTTAAATCAGTTTGTCCTTTTAAAAAGTGAGAGTAAGGGTTTGAGAGAGAAGAGGAGAAGAAGAGGAGAAGAATAGGAGAAGAATAGTGTTGGGTTGGTTCATCCCCCACACGCCAAACTCGTTTTAACTTTCCGAGAAAAAATTTGGTTGTGTTTTGTTGAAGTCTTGTGGTTGTGTTGAAGTTATTGTTGATTTGAGACATGTTTCCGGTTGTGTTTTCGAGTTGAATCATTTGTGTATTAAGTGTTTTAATGATCCCAACTGTTTGGAGAAAGAACCCTTGAAGTTAAGAGGGTTTAGAGTTGGTAACACGAAGGAGAAAAGTCGGGCAGCTTGCATGAAACAAGTCGGTGTCGCGGATTTATTCCCTCTGTGAACAAAATCTGCTCCGCGTCGCGGCCAATACGCGGACTCCACTGTTTCAAAATTTTAATTCCATAATTTTTCTTAAGTTTAGCTGTCCTAAATCATTCCTAAACGTCATGAGGTCTCTTCAAAAAAAACAAATCATAAACCTTGAATCCATAATCCAATTCGAGGAAAGTTAGGATCAAAGTCAAGTGAAGTTAAGAGTCAAGTCTAGAAGTTAAGAAGAAAGTCAAAGCAAGTCAAAGCAAGTCTTTAAAGCTTTTCAAGAGTCTTTATTAAACGTTTTAACTTCGTTTTAAGTCTCGAGTTTCAAGTTAAGTAAAGAGTATAGAGTTTCAAGTTAAGCCAAGAGTATAAAGTTGAGTTCATTTCTCAAAAGTTATTAGGGAACTAAGTATTCCCAAAGGAGTTTATAAATGTTTTCACATTTAAGATGAGAAGAAACTGAGATTTCCAAAAGAGTTTTGAGCATTTTGAGTACTATCTCTTTTAAGAAAAAGATGAGTTTTGCGAAGGTGTTTCTAAAACATGATTACTATGACCATCGAGTATGTCATCAATGTTTAAACAGTATGGTCTCGAGATATACCATCAATGTTTATGCAGTATGACTTCCCGAGTCATCAATGATCATATTAAAAATATGGTTTTGATATGTTCTTTTTAGAAAGAGTTTTCAACAGCAATTACCTCTTTTAAGAGGGTAGTCTGAGCAATTATTTCAAACTAAAGAAAGATGTGATTAAAACAGTTATGAGCTAACATATTTTTGGGAGTAATATTGAGCACCGAATTGGGGAAGCGAGTTCATATTAACTCAACTCTCCATAGGAACCATGTAGCCAACATGGGATTTAACGGGTCGTACTATTTAGATGATCACGTAAAGTTAAGCTAGTGGATCCACTAAGTTAAAGTTAAAGTAAGGTCCTATATCACGGCAAGGTATAGGATGGTCTTTGGGGAACGTGAGGTAAAACTTTGTATCATCACTAGGGCTCATAGCGGTGGTTATCGGTTAGAGAAACTCCCACAGTAGAAAATGCATGGTTCCTTGAGGGGTTTTGCTTAGTAAGGATGGGGGTATGGGACTTCATTCATGCATTGCACAAGTAGACTTTAAGGGGAAGCATGGTATTTTTATGATATTATAAATATGATTTTGACGTCATGTTTTAAATAGTTTTACAAGCTTTATATATATTGCATGTGTCTTATTTCTTTATATTGAGTTCAGTTATTCATGAGTCGAACAGAGCCAAGGTAAGTGTTCTCTTGTACTCCTTTTAAGCTTAAGTTGTTGTTTAGCGGTCTAGCTCGCATACTCGTACATTCCATGTATTGATGCCAGTTGTCCTGTATCTTACTATGACGCAGACGCAGGTACCTAGGATCCGCATCCAGCACGCCGTTGATCCAGTTGAGCACTCCAGAGTCAGTGGTGAGCCTCCTTGTTTCCCGGAGGACACTATTATTTTGTGTTCTCTTAGTTTTGTTTAATTAGGATGTTGCGGGGTCTGTCCCAACATCCATCTCTGTATTTTAGAGGCTTCATAGTCATACATTAAGTTAGTATTGAATCTTTTATCTATGTATGTACAAATATTCTATTTTGAGACTCAAGTTGCCTTTTTGGCCAGATTTTTATCATTTAAGTTGTCTTATGACCTTTTAATGCATTGAGTTATTCTGTCGAGTTAAATTTTTCGCTGATTTCAGAAAGCCAGGCCAAGGGTTCGCTTGTAGGCCAGCAATGGTCTTTGAGTGCCGGTCCCGCCCAGGGTGTTGGATCGGGGAGTGACAAACTTGGTATCAGAGTACAGAGTTCAAGAGTCCTAGGGAGTCCCTGAAGCCGTGTCTGTAGAGCTCTAGTTATTTTTATGAAGCGTGCCAAATCTATAATTTGGAGGCTGCAACATTTAGGAATAATTCTCACTTCTTTCACACTCATCTCGTGCGTTAGAGTTTATCTCTAAAAAGTTTCCTTCTAATTGATGCTTGCGCGTGCTTTCAGAGGATTATGCCTCCACGAAGAGTAGTCAGAGTTCGTCCAGCTAGGAGGATTATTGAGGAACAAGAGTTACCAAGTGCCCTAGAAGTGCAAACCCAAGAAGAGATCAATTATGCTGATTTTCGTGAAGCTATCCGGATGTTAAGTCAAGTTGCGACCTTTCATGTTGGGCCGAGAGATAATCGACATGAAGTGGTTGATACTTTATGCATCCGTGAACTCATAAGGATGAACCCACCAAGCTTCACAGGATCAAGTGTCACTGAGGATCCGGAGAATTTCATTGAGGAGCTTAAAAGGGTATTTGATGTGATGCATGTTGCTGAGTCGGAGAGGGTGGAACTACCTGCATACCAATTGAAAGGTGTTGCTAGGATCTGGTTTGACCAATGGAAACAGAATAGAGCTGAGGATGCGCCAGTAGTGAGTTGGGTT
>NW_006238942.1:2813611-2844893 GCF_000226075.1 Solanum tuberosum | reverse complement strand
TCGGTTAGAGAAACTCCCACAGTAGAAATTGCATGGTTCCTCGAAGGGTTCTGCTTGGTAAGGATGGGGTATGGGACTTCATTCATGCATTGCACAAGTAGACTTTGAGAGGAAGCATGGTATTTTTATGATATTATAAATATGATTTTGACGTTATATTTTAAATAGTTTTACAAGCTTTTTATATATAGCTTGTGTCTTATTTCTTTATATTGATTTCAGTTATTCATAAGTCGAACAGAGCCAAGGTAAGTGTTATCTTGTACTCCTTTCAAGCTTAAGTTGTTGTTTAGCGGTCCAGCTCACATACTCGTACATTCCATGTACTGATGCCAGTTGGCCTGCATCTTACTATTATGCAGACGCAGGTACCTTGGATCATCTTCCAGCACACCGTTGATCCACCTGAGCACTCCAGAGTCAGTGGTGAGCCTCCTTGTTTTCCGGAGGACTCTGTTATTCCATTTTCTAGTTTTGCTTTATTAGTATGTTGCGGGGTCTGTCCCTACATCCATCTCAGTGTTATAGAGGCTTCATAGACAGACAATCAGTTAGTATTGAGTCTCTTATCTATGTATGCATAAATATTCTATTTTGAGGCTCGAGTTGCTTTTTTGGCCAGATTTTTATCATTTAAGTTGTCTTATGACCTTTTATTGCATTGAGTTATTCTGTCGAGTTAAGTTTTCCGCTGAGTTCAGAAAGCCAGGCCAAGGGTTCGCTTGGGGGCCAGCAATGGTCTTCGAGTGCCGGTCTTGCCCAGGGTGTAGGCTCGGGGCATGACACACAACTAAGAAAAAAAGGAAATTAGAGAGAAGTGCTCCAATAATTGAAGGTTGAAGAGAAGTACTTCAACAATTGAAGATTGAAGAGAAGTTTTCCAATGCAACAACTACGACAAAAATGAAATTGAAGATTGAAAAGAAGTGCTCAAATGGAATAACATTGACAAGAAGAAAAATGCAAGAGCACACAACTTTAAATTAGAGGAGAATGTTGAAACAACAATTCAATGTTGGACTAAGAATTCTAAAATGTTTAGAATTTGTCATTCAGTATATTTTAATTCATGTCAAGTTAAGATTTGTTTGTCCTAGTTCATATTAGAATAATTTTTTAACTCCTAGTTTAATTTGGTTTCTTATTATTATAAATAGAAATGTTGCTAGTTATTTTCAATAGAAAGAACTAGAGAAAAATTAAAGAGAATTTGTAGTGAGATTCAAGAACTTATGAATAAAATAGATAGGCTGTCCTTAATACCAATATTTTCAGTCGGTATAATAAGTGAAGGATCACCCATACACTTCTTCAACATTGAAATGTGGAATACTGGATGGACTGCTGCTAACTCTGGTGGTAGCTCCAACGCATAAGCTACATTGCCATTTATCTTGGATATCCTGTAAGGACCAATATACCGGGAGTAAGCTCCCCCTTCTTAGCAAATCTCATAACACCCTTCATGGGTGAAAATTTCAAGTAAACCCAATCATCCACCTCAAACTCCAAGTCTCTTCTCCAAACAACTGTATAGGATTTGTGACGACTCTGTGCTGCTTTCAACCTTTCTTGAATAGTCTTCACCTTCTCCATAGCTTGATGAACCAAATCTGGTCCTATCAGTCCATCTTCACCAACCTCAAACCATCCAATAGGAGATGTACATCTTCTCCCATAAAGAGCCTTAAAGAGAGCCATTTGAATGGTTTAGTGATAACTGTTATTGTAAGCAAACTCTATTAAAGGTAAATGATCATCCCAACTACCTTTGAAATCGATCACACACTCCCTCAACATATCCTCTAAAATTTGAATCGTATGCTCTGCTTGACCATCAGTTTGAGGATGGAAAGCAGTACTAAGTTCACCTTCGAACCCAAACCCTTTTGGAAAGACTTCCAAAATTGTGCTGTGAATTGCGCACCTCTATCTGAAATGATGGACACCGGAACTCCATTGAGTCTAACTATCTCTTGAATATATATTCTGGCATAATCCTCTGCCGAATAAGTAGTCTTTACTAGTAAGAAATGGGCTGATTTAGTCATCTGATCTACAATCACCCAAATCGAATCATGGTGCCTGAGAGACCGCGATAGACCAGTAGTAAAATCCATGTTGATCATCTCCCACTTCCATTTCAGAAGATCTATGTTCTGAGCCATACCATCGGGCCTCTGGTGCTCTACCTTGACTTGTTGGCAATTCGGGCATTTAGCAATGAACTCTGCAATACGCCTCTTCATACTACTCCACCAATAGACTTCTCTCAAATCCTGATACATATTTGTGGAACCAGTATGGATAGAGTATCTGGAGCTATAAGCTTCCCTCTCTTGGAGTTCATCCACTTTTGGTACACACAATCTACGTTGATACCTTAATACACCATCTCCCCCTTGTTCAAAAGCCATCACTTTTTGCTTATGAGCATTTTCCTTCAGTTCAGGCAAGACAAGGTCTTGGTCTTGTTTCTCTTTTGCTTCAGACACTAGTGATGATTTAGCCCCATTCATCACCACCACTCCTCATTTATTGGAATCCATTAACCAGACTTCAAATCGTGCAAGTCTGTGCACGTCATAGGCTAAATCTTTCTTGCCTTCCTCAACATGGGAAGTACTAACCATAGACAACCTACTCAAAGCATCATTAACAACATTAGCCTTACCTGGTTATATATGATACTCATGTCATAATCCTTGAGTAACTCCAACCGCCTCATATGTCTGAGATTAATCTCTTTCTGACTAATACATACTGAAGACTCTTGTGATTGGTGAACACATCTATATGAACACCATATAGATAGTGACGCCATATTTTCAAACAAACACTACAACAACCAACTCTAGATCATGGACTGGGTAATTTTTCTCGTGAATCTTAAGCTGTCTGGAGGCATAAGCTATAATTTTGCCATTCTGCACCAATACACAACCCAATCAAACTCTGGATGCATCACAATACACAACACATCCCTGTGTACCCTCCGGTTAGGTCAACACAGGGGCAGTAGTCAACTGCATTTTCAATTCCTGAAAGCTTTTCTTGCAAGTTTCTGACCATTGGAACTTTACTGTCTTTTGAGTCAACTTTGTCAACGGGGATGAAATAGATCAAAATCCCTCGACAAATATTCTATAATAACCAGCCAATCCAAAGAAAATCCTAATATCAGTTGGAGATGTGGGTCTAAGCCAGTTCTGCACTGCCTCAATCTTCTAAGTATCAACTCGAATCCCTTCACCAGAAATAATGTGGCCTAAGAATGCCACTGACTCGAGCAAAAGCTCATACTTAGAAAATTTAGCATACAACTCCTTATCTTTTGGAGTTTGGAAAACTACTCTGAGATGACTAGCACGATCCTCTTCATTCAAATCAAAATGTCATCAATGAATACGATAACAAACATATAGAGATAAGGCTTAAACACTCTGTTCATAAGATCCATGAACACTGCAAGGGGATTGGTCAAGCCAAAAGACATGACAAGAAACTCATAGTGACCATAATGGGTCCTGAATGTTGTCTTAGGGATGTCACTTTCTCTTATTCTCGACTGATGATAGCTAGATCTGAGGTCTATCTTAGAAAAACAAATGTCACCTGTAGTTGATAAAAAGATCATTAATTCTTAGAATGGGATACTTATTCTTGATAGTAACCTTGTTCAATTGGCGGTAGTCAATACGAATCCTAAGAGAACCATCTTTTTTCTTCACAAATAAGATCGGAGTGCCCCAAGGTGAGACACTTGGTCGAATGAAACTTTCATCAAGAAGATCTTTCAACTATTCTTTTAACTCTTTCAAATCAGCTGGAGCCATTCTATACGGTGGAATAAAGATAGGACGAGTGTTAGGAAGAATATCTGTACCGAAGTCTATTTCTCTCTTAGGAGGGACTCTAGGAAGATCAGCTGGAAAGACCTCTAGAAACTCACTCACAATTGGGACTGACTGAATAAGTAGTGTCTCAACACTAGAGTCATTAACTCGGACTAAGTGATAGATGCACCCTTGAAAAATAAATTTCTGGCGTTAATGTACGAAATAAAATGACCCATAGGCAATGTTGAACTACTCCTTCACTCCATAACTGGCTCATTAGGAAACTGAAACTTTACTACTCATATTCTATAATCAACTAAGGCATATCAAACATGAAGCCAATCTATACCTAGAATAACATCAAAGTACACCATATCTAACTCGACTAAGTTAGCCATGGTGTCCTAAGTGTGGAAACACTGAAGGGCACAAAAAGTCGCTGAGGAAGGATATCAAATCTCATAGCAATATATGGAGTCACAAAAAATAGACTCACACGTGGATCAAGCAATGCATATACATCAAAAGTAAAGACTTTGATCATACCGGTGAAAACATCAGGTGAGTTCTCTTGCTCTTGGCGACTGGTAATAGCATACAGATGGTTTGCTCCTCCGCCTGTCCCTGAAGTAGCTCCTCTAGGTGTAGCTCTGTCTGGCGGAGCCACTTAGAAGATTGAGCTCTATTGCCCTCGTTACCATTACCCTGCTTGTTCTTAGGGCACTCTCTCATGAAGTGACCTGCTTGAACACACTTTAAGCAACCAGTAGAGCCATCACGACACGCTCTTGGGTGGTTCCTACCATACTTTGCACATGCAGGAGTCCAATTACCTTCTTGTGCCACATTACCTTGAGATTGTGCAGGTCTAGTTCTGAAGTTCTCAGAGTTTTGATTCTGAAACATACCTTTGTTCCTTGGTGCAGGTGCACTAGCAGACGATGGAGCAGGTCTAGTTGGCTTTTGTTGAAAAGATGACTGGTTCGCATTACCATTCTGCAACCCGAACTCATTACCTATTGTCTTGGCCTTCTTGTTCCGAAACTCTTCTTTATCTTTCAGCTTATCCTCCTCAACCTGTTGCACATGGATCATAAGCCTTGCTATGACCATGTCTCTTATCAGCATAGTTGCCTTGCCTTCCTTACTTGATGATACGCTCAAATTACACCTCCCTAAAGAAGCATAAGTGATCGTTATCAAGTAAAGAACCTAACTTGGAGGTTGGGGTCGATCTCACGAGGAATATCGTCTAGACTTAAGTTCAGCTTATGATTATATTCGTTTAGTCAACTTATTTCCTAAAACAAGTAATAAAAGGGGGGATTTGTGAAACAAATTCTAGAAATTGTGTAAGTAATCAGTGAGCAATATTCAAACTTAGGTTGTTATCAAGATGAGAAAGTAACTAGGGCGTATGTGTTCCCCATAAGCTCATAACGCGATAATCCTAGTAATAACAATCCTTTCCTAGTGTATTACATGCAAAGTGATAAGTTAGGTATCTCTAATTCCTTGGTCCGGCAACTAGAGAATTTCACCCCGCACCTTGGTCCGGCTACGTGTGTATAATTTACTAACCCTTACCTTAACCTCATATTAGACATCAGATTGATGTATGGATTAGTTGTCACCCTCGCACCAATCGACATTAAACTATTATATAGTATCACACTAAATCTATGTTGATAATTCTTTTCTTATTAACTACCTCCTTGGTCTGGCAAGTAGCAACATGCGAGTTCTAACGCGTGCACTCGTTAAAAAGACTTCTAAACGAAAGAATTATCAATGCATGCAACAACACTATTCGAGCATTGCTTAGTTAGTATTCATACTTTGTTAGTCGCTCATGGTTCCCACAACCCTAGTTGTGGATTTAGTTACCCATATTAGCAAGAACACAATACATATTTTTAGAAGAAGAGATCATGAACTTATATAATAAGAATGATAAACCTAGAATTTCAACTTGAATTTCCAAACCAAAACCTTCAAAATGAACTTAGGAAATTAAAAATTGCTGAAGTTGCAAATTAATCTCCCAAGTCAAAAACTAGAATAAAAGTAATAATGTCTAACCCCCAAAAATGAGGTTTACATACCCTATTTATAGAAAAACAAGTCCCAACTAAAAAGGAAACGAAATAAGGAAAAACAGTACCAGACGCGATTTCGATCGACGACACTGACCTACGGACCGTGGATTGATCTACGGTCCGTAGGTCCCTTCCGTGACTTAGGACTTAGTCATTTTTTCAACTTCAAAAATATAAACCTCTCAGCTTCAATCGACGGATCAACAGTACGTACCGTAGATTGATCTATGGTCCATGGATCCTCCTCCGTAGCTCCATACTTAGAATCTTCAAAATCAGGTACTGGAATCCCTTTCTGAATCATTTGATGGATCATCAGTACGGTCTGTAGATCAATCTACGGTCCTTCGATTTCAACCGTGGTTCCATAATTGGTCAAGAATTCCCTGATCTTCCTCCATGCTTTGCTAGTCCATCTATGATCATTATCTACGGAACGTGAATGGACCTACGGTCCGTCAATCACATTCGTAGATGGGCTTTTCTGCACATTCCTCAGCTATGTCTCTCAACTTCCGCGTCCGAACTTATTTCCTTCAAGCATGAAAAAAACATATAAAAACCAATACAAAATGTCCCTAGACACACACAACTCTTAAGTGAAATGTATTAAAAATAACATCAACTCACGGTACATCACTTGACAAGCGAGACAATCCAGATACAAATAGACTGATCCTGCTCCTCATGTCAACAACTATCTCTAGAGCATAGCGGGGAAATTGAGAACTGGAGGCTATGCTTATGCACACTCATGGATTCCTGCTTCAAGTTAAGGAATTCTATTACCTTCGCCTCCCTCAGTTCACGGGGAAAGAAATGCCCCCAGAAGGCCTCTTCGAACACAGCCCAACTCACAATTGGTGCACCTCAGCTCTACCCTTCATCCATTGGTCGTGCCAGACTCTAGCAACACCCTTCAGTTGGTATGCAACTAGTTCAACACGCTTAACATCTGTAACATGCATCACCTCTTAGATCTTCTACCAGGATCGTAGAAGCTCTGATACCAATTTGAAGAAAAATATTTTATTTATAAAAACTCTTGTATTTCACTACATTAAAAATATGTAATAACGTATCCTTTTTATAATACTAACAACCAAAGTAAACTAGGACTAGGAACCTCTCTGAATAACAAATTCTAATTAAACATAAAAAAGTAAATATTATAAATAACAAATCCTAAACAACTTAGGATTCTTACTCTAACTTTGAATTACAATTCCAACATTTAGTAGTTTAGTTGGTTGGCTACCTAAACTCCCACCTTGTTGGTGAGGGTTCGATTTTCCACATTGTAATCCCTTCCTAATTTCCCCTTTCCCTACCCCCATTTAAAAAAGAAGAAGGTATTTTTACCTACAATTTTTCATTAAATGAACACTAGGAAAAATTTAAAAATCATAAATTTAAAGGATAAAGATTAAAAACCATCCAAAATGTACAAAAATTTATCTTATGATCAATTATTATAAATTGACTGATCATTCAACCATTCATGAACTCACTTATTTAATAGTATTTTCTTGTGTCAAAGTATATAGCCATCAAAAGGTGATGGATTAGCAATAAAGATCAGATTTAAGAACTTTTTAATTGGACACTTTTATTTAATTTAAAGGACTTATCTGCCATTGAGGTTGACATAGAAATTTGAATAGTTAAATACAAAAAAAATTTGCATATAAAAATTTACATGTTAGTCTTGCTAATTAGCTTTGACTCCCACTCTAAGAAAATAAAACCAAAATGACATCCATTTGGTCTAAGTCTCCTTTATTATTATTATTTTTATCAACTATGCCTCTTGAATGAGTGGATATGTAATGTATCCAAACAACAAAATCAAATGGAAAATTCTAGACTACATTATAGGATTTTATCTTCGTAGGTTTTCATTGTCTGCCTAAATTGTCAAATAGATAAAACTTCCATGAAATGAGCTCTTTTATGGCTCAATTACAATAAATTAGTAGTAAAAATGAAGTATTATGTAACACCTTTGATTCGAAAAGAAGGAAAAATTTGAAGTTTCTAAAAATATCTAGTGCTAGTTCAGACGGAAGCACTGAGGGTCCGTAGGTTGGTGGCAAGTTCAAAAGTTCAGAAAATTTCTAGTCCCAATGCTCTTTTATGGTTCATTAGGTTAGTCCGTCATTCAATGCATGAGTCGTATGTAGGTCTCGTAGATGAGTCACGGACTTAGAAAATTTTTAGGATCAAAAGTTAGGACCCACGGTTAAGGTGCATGGTCCGTAAGTGGATCCACGGATCGTACATGAGGTCCCGTTGTTGGGGATCACAAGATGGTGGTCTATGAACCCACTTACGGTTGACTAGGTAGGTCCGTGGTAGGAACTACGAACCGCAGGTCAGACCGTTGGTGAGGGTCTAACAATTATATTAGAGGTGCTTTGGGTCTTTTCCTAATTTTTTTAACCCAATACTATGTCGCTAGTCCTTATATAATGATTTTAAACCCCCCAAATCACCCAATTCAATTCATTCACCTAAATCCCAAAAGTTGATCAAGTTCTTCCTCTCAAATATTTTTCTCTCTAAGGAAGAAAAATAAGTCTAGGGTTTCAAGATCAAGTCTCCAAATCCTCCATTAATTGCAAGATTTTGTCTTCAAGGTATGATAGTATTAACCTATGGAGATATTTTCTCTATAGGTTTCTAAATTCTCCAATTTTGCAAAGATAGATTCCCTAATCAAACTTGGGTTTTATTCAATTGACATGGGTTCCTTCAATATTGATCTAATTGATTAGTTTATGCCTTTTTACCCATGATTTGAAGTAATTGGATGCTTTTACGATGCATTCCCATGAACCCATGCATGACCCATGATTTCTAGACTATAATGATATAATGTGGGTTCTGAATTATGATGATATGCATGTTCTTTATGAAATTGATGAAAATGATTTAAGTTGCTTTGAGAGTGAAGCATCAATGTTTTTGTGAAAGGATTTCTCACATACTACTAAATACATGAATGTGAAAGGGTTTTATTACATAAAGAATTCTTAGAGTTGAAAGATTTTCTCAACTAAACTTTGAATCAAAACTTAGGAGCTATTTTATTGAAACCTAGCTTGGATTGGCTACTTGATGTGCCTTCCATGGATGATAAGACAAACGGCGATTACTCATATCTCTTAATGAAAAGACAAGTAAAGACTAATGACTTTTCCATGGGATTTATGCTTAGCACCGAGTGGACAAGAGACGGTTACCCATGTCCCATAAACTATGTACCACCATAAGTTGTCTCAGATAGACATTAACTAGTGGATCCACTTAAGCTAGAAGTTATGGTTCTAACCTTGGCAAGTAAGGACATTCTTTTTTGGTGTGGCATATACACATGAATCCATGTTATAGATCACATGGTCTATATGTCGGTTAAAGGCTCCCACAATAATAATGAACTAAGGTTACTTCTAGAAGTATCTCACATGTGTTCAAAAATGATTTTTACTTGCATTGGCCATGATCATGATTATGCTTTTAATCTCTTATCTTATGTTTTAACTTGGTATTTGCTTGTCATGAAAAGTTATTTTTAGCATGATTTATAACTCTTATACATTGCTATCATACTTGATACATTCTTTGTACTAATGCATACTCTTTCTTACATTCTTTCAAAATGTAGGGTCTGATGCTCTGATTTCGCATCCTCGTGGCTAGTGATCACTTTAGTGGTTTTGAGAAGTAGTGATTCCTCATGTTCCGAGGACCGAACCTTCTATTTTCTTACCATCTTTACTTTGAGATATTTTGTGTGATGTATGGATTACGTTCTAATCACTTTTGATGTAATAGATGGCTTGAGACTATGTTAGACTTTTGTTTCATTTTTGAAAAAAATCGTATGATATAAATTATGTTTTAAAATATTGAACTCTATAATCTTGAATGATGTATGCTAAGTGGCTTGTGTAGGGCCTCTCGGGGTCCTATGCGCCATGTCACGTCTATGGGTTACTTTGGATCATGACAAATTTGGTATTTAGAGTAAAAGGTTTAGAAAGGTCCTACGAAAGTCTCTAAGACACGTCGAGTAGAGTCTTGTTAATGAGTGTGAAGCGTGCCACATTTATTAACAAGAAGTTATAAGATGATTAGGAAACTCCACTTCTTTCATTACTCTAAATTCATGCGATATAGTGTAACTCTATGTGTCCTTTCTACTAATCTCTATACGATGCTTTTAAGGATATACCCCCTTGACGAGTATACGTTAGGAGGAATGCGAATGAGAATATGGAATGAGAAGCTCCTCCTCAGGTTCCTCAAGTTTCGGTCGACCCTTTGGCTGAGCAAGTGACTAATGAGGAGTTTAGGGCTGTTTTTCAAGTATTGTCCCAATCCATGACGGCTCAAGCCAATATGGATATTGTGGTCCCTGTGAACCCGAATGTGGGTACAACGTCATCTAAATTGAGAGGATTCACTAGAATGAATCCTCCAGAGTTTCATGGTTCTAAGGTTGAGAAAGATCCTCAAGAATTCATTGATGAAGTGTATATGGTGTTGATGATCATGGGAGTGACGCTAGTGGAAAAAATGGAATTTTCCACTTACCAAATTAAGGATGTGTCTCAAGTTTGGTTCAAGCAATGGAAGGAAGGAAGGGTGGTTGATGCGGGTCCTCTCGATTGAAAAAAGTTTAAGGTTGCTTTCCTTGATAGGTTTTTCCCCTTGAGATGAGGGAGAAAAAGGTACTTGAATTCATTAAACTTCCTCAAGGAAACATGAGTGTGAAGTAATATGCTTTGAATTTCACACAGTTGTGTAGGTATGCCTACTATGATTGCCGAATCTAGGCAAGGATGAGTAAGTTTGTGTTGGGAGTGTCCGAGGTGGTAGTCAAGGAATCTTGTACCGCCATGCTCATCAATGATATGGACATTTCTCATTAATGGTGCATGCTCAACAAATAGAAGAAGAGAAACTTAAGGAAAGGTATAGGGAGTCAAAGAAAACAAGGACTGGTGATGGTGACTTTTCATATTTAAAGTTCGATGGATATGGTCGTTCTAAGCTCCGACAAAGGTTTTTTGGTCAAGGCTCCTCTAATGCTCCTCTTAGATTCAACAAGTATATGGTGTATAACCCTAAAACTAAAGGAGGAAATGGTAGTCAATCTTCATTGTCTACTTTTGCTTAATGTGGAAGGAAGTATGAAGGTAGATGTCTAGAAGGTTCTAATGCATGTGTTGATTGTGGAAAGACGGATCACAAAATAAGGGACTGTCCCTCAGTTGCTAAGAATGAAGGAGATAATCATCGATGGGCTCAACCTAATTCTTTGTCTGGTTCTTATGGGAGTAAGAAGCAAAATAAGTTTTATGCGCTCCAGGCTCGTCATGAGCAAGATGGTTCTTCCGATGTGGTTAGAGGTATGTTGATAGTCTATCATCTTGATGTTTATGCTTTGCTTGATCCCAACGCTACCTTGTCTTTTTTGACGCCATATGTGGCTATGAGGTTTGGTATTCTTTTGGATGTGTTGTTAGACCCTTTTTCTGTCTCTACTCCTATGGTGAGTCTATTGTGGCTAATACAGTCTATAGACATTGTCATGTATCCTTGTCCCTTAGAGTCACCCCTGTTGATCTTGTACATGATATGATAGATTTTGATGTTATTCTTGGTGTGGATTGGTTGAATTCTTGTTATGCTTCTATTGATTGTAGAACCCAAGTGGTCAAGTTTCAATTTCCAAATGAGCCTATCCTAGAGGGGCAAGGAGGAAATTATGTGCCGAGAGGTCGGTTTGTTTCTTTTCTTAAAGCTAGAAAGATAATTTCTAAGGGTTGAATATACCATCTAGTTAGGGTGAAGGATATGGATTCCGAAATCCCTACTCTTGAGTTGGTCCCCATTGTAAATGAGTTTTCGGAAGTGTTTCCTAATGATTTACCTGGTATTCCTCCCGAAAGGGAAATAGACTTTGGTATTGACCTTCTCCCTGATATGTAACCTATCTCTACTTCTACTTACCGAATGATCTAGCAGAACTTATGGAATTAAAAAAATCAATTGAAAGATTTGTTGGATAAGGATTTCATCTGATCGAGTATCTCTTTATAGGGTGCTCCAGTGTTGTTTATTCGAAAGAAAGATGGCTCGCTTTGTATGTGTATCGATTACCATCATTTGAATAAGGTTACCATTAAGAATAAGTATCCTCTTCCAAGGATAGATGATTTGTTCTATCAACTGCAGGGAGAAAGTTACTTATCTATGATTGACCTCCTGTCGGGTTATCACCAACTGAGGGTGAAAGAGGATGATATTCCGAAAATGGATTTTCAAACTCGATATGGTCATTATGAGTTTTTTGTAATGTACTTTGGCTTGACTAATGCTCCAACCACATTTATGGATTTTATGACTGGTGTTTAGACAATACCTTGACATGTTTGTAATTGTGTTCATTGATGGTATATTAATCTATTCAAGTAGTGTAGATGAGCACACCGATCATTTGATGATTGTGTTGCAAGTCCTCAAAGACCAAAAACTCTTTGAAGAGTTTAGTAATTGTGAGTTTTGGTTAAGATCCATGGGTTTTCTTGGTCACGCTATTTTCGGAAAGGGTATTGAGGTAGATCCTAAGAAGACGGGTGCGATTAAGAGTTGGCCTAGACCTCTATCCCCTTTGGATATTAGAAGTTTCTTGGGGTTAGCCGGTTACTATAGAAGAATTATTGAAGGGTTTTCTTTAATTGCCTCTCCATTGAAAGTGTTAACCCAAAAGTAAGTCAAATTTTTATGGTCGGGAGCTTGTGAGTAGAGTTTTCAAGAATTGAAAGATAGATTTACTTCCGCTCCGGTGTTGACTTTACCGGAAGGAACCAACAAGTTTGTTATTTATTGTGATGCGTCAAGAATATGGGTTATGATGTATCCTTAC
Organism: Solanum tuberosum; assembly: GCF_000226075.1. Taxonomy (NCBI): domain Eukaryota; kingdom Viridiplantae; phylum Streptophyta; class Magnoliopsida; order Solanales; family Solanaceae; genus Solanum; species Solanum tuberosum. Next base: position 2,832,018 of record NW_006238942.1, on the reverse strand, counting down.
GAAAAATGGGAAAGTCATTGCCTATGTCTCAAGAAAACTTAAGGTGCACGAAAAGAACTATCCTACCCATGATTTAGGATTAGTATCAGTTGTGTTTGCTTTAAAGATTTGGAGGAATTACTTAAAGTGCTCACGTCGATATCTTTACTGACCAAAAAAGTTTGCAATATGTGTTTAACCATAGGGATCTAAATCTTCACCAAATAAGGTGGCTAGAGTTACTAAAGGATTATATTATGAGTTTTCTCTATCATCCCCACAAAGAGAATGTAGTGGCGCGTGATCTTAGTCGATTCACAATGGGTAGTTTTGCTCGTATAGAGGATAGTAAGAAGGAATTGGTTTGAGATATTCATAGATTGGCCTGAATGGGTGTTCCATTGGTTGACTCTAGTAAAGGTGGTGTTATGGTCCATAATGGTTCTGAGCCGTCCTTTGTGTCGGAAGTAAAAGCAAAGCAAGGTCTTGATTCGACTTTGGTTTAACTGAAGGAAGCAGTGCTTAAATATTCTTTTGAGGCTTTCTTCCAAGGGGGAGATGGTGTGCTTCGCTATTAAGGTCTTTTGTTTTTCCCTATTATAGATGACTTGAGAGAGTAGATCTTATCAGAATCCCATAGTTCTCGATATTCCATTCATCTAGGAGCCACCAAGATGTACCGTGACTTCACGAAGGTCTATTGGTGGTATGTGATGAAAAAAGATATTGCAGAATTTGTAGTTAAGTGTCCTAATTGTCAACAAGTGAAAGTTGAACATCAGAAGCCGGTAGGTTTGTCCTAAGATATAGGTATTCCTACTTGGAAGTGGAAAGTTTTGAATATGGAATTCATTGTTGGTTTACCTCGCACACAGTGAAAACATGACTCGATCTGGTTATAGTAGATTGTATGATGAAATCATCTTACTACATTCCCATCAAGATTTCTTATTTGGAAAATGACTGTGCTAAGTTGTACTTGAGAGAAATGGTTAGGTTGCACGGAGTGCCCTTGTTCATTATCTCCGATCCTGGTACCCAATTCAATTCTCAATTTTGGAAATCCTTCCAAAAGGGGCTTGGTACTCATGTTAAGCTTAGTACGACCTTTCATCCCCAAATAGATGGGAAAGCGGAGTGTACTATCCAAGCCTTGGAATATATATTGAGAGCTTGTAATATTGAATTCAAAGGTAGTTAGGATGATAACTTGCCTTTGATCGAATTTGCATATAACAATAACTATCACTCAAGCATTGGCATGACTCCATTTGAGGCTCTTTATGGTAGGAGAGGTAGATCTCCTATAGGTTGGTTTGAAGTGGGTGGAGTTTCTTTGATAGGTCCCGAGTTGGTACATGAGGCTATGGAAAAGGTTCGGCTTGTTAGAGAAAGGATGGACATGACTTAAAGTAAAAAAAAGTCCTATATCGATGTTAGAAAAAGGGATCTTGAGTTTGATGTGAATGATTGGGTCTACTTGAAAATTTCATTCATGAAGGATGTGATTAGATTTAGAAAGAAAGGGAAAGTTAGTCCCCGTTATGTGGGCCCATATAAGATTTTGAGGCATATTGGTAAAGTTGATTATGAACTTGAATTTTCTAATGACTTGGGCAGCGCTGCATCCGGTTTTCCATATCTCTTTGTTGAAGAAATGTGTTGGTGATCCGACATCTATACTACCATGGGAGAGTCTTGGCATAAAGGATAGCCTTTCTTACGAAGAAGTTCCGGTGGAGATTTTGAATCGACAAGTTTGGAAGTTGAGAGATAAAGAAATTGCTTCGGTGAAGGTTTTTTGGAGGAATCAGTTAGATGAGGGTGCTACTTTGGAGGCCGAGGCCAATAAGATATCGCGTTATCCTCATCTTTTTCCCTCCATCCCTACTCTAGTTTGAGGTATCCAGTTTCTCATGGTTTACTCTTTTGGTTTCACGTGTCCTAGATATTCTCATGATTCCTCATTTATGCATGTTCATGAAAAACTGAATTTTGAGAAAAGTGAGTTAGCTTGATAGATTTCTTAATGTTTATGTGCATTTGAGTATGAGTTGCATATAGACCTTATGAAATGATGTTTTGAACATGCTTTAGCTTGGTGTTGATTTTATTTCCTTGGACATATGCATTTTTTTGTGATTTCATTCATGTTGGGCTGTTAGATTTAGTTCTTACCCTCTTTATGGTGTCTTAGATCCCATTCGAGGACGAATGTTCCCAAGGTGGATATATTATTACACCTCAGATTCGAAAAGAAGGAAAAATTTGTAGTTTCTAAAAAATCTGGTGTCAGTTTCAACGGAACCACCGACAGTCCAAAGGTTGGACCACAGACCGTAGGTGGAACCGTGGTTGGCAAGTTCAATAGTTCAAAAAATTTCCAGTCCTAGTACTCTTTTATAGTTCACCAGGACGGTGCGTCATTCAATGCACGAGTCGTACATAGGTCATGTAGGTGAGTCCCAAACTTGGTGAAATTTTAGGATCAAAAGTTGGGACCCTTGGTTGAGGTGTACAGTCCGTTTATGGACCCACGGACTGTACATGGGGTTCGGTCGTTGGGGTCCAAAGATGGTGATCTCTGAGCCCACCAACAATTGACCAAGACGATCTGTGGTAGGACCTCCATACCGTAGGTCAGACCGTCGGTAGGGTCCAACAATTATGTTAAAATGACTTTGGGTCTTTTCCTATTTTTTTTTAACCTAATACTATGTAGTTTTACCCTCTACCCTAGTCCCTATATAATGATTTCAAACCCCCAAATCACCCAATTCAATTCATTCTCCTTGAATCCCAAAAGTTGATCAAGTTCATCCTCTCAAATATTTCTCTCTTTAAGGAAGAAGAAGAAGTCTAGGGTTTCAAGATCAAGTCTCCAAATCCTCCATTAATTTCAAGCTTTTGGCATCAAGGTATGGAGCTCTTTCCTCCATAGGTCTCCTAAATTCTCCAATTTTGCAAATATAGATTCCCCAATCAAACTAGGGTTTTATTCAATTGCCATGGGTTTCTTCAACGTTGATCCAATTGATTGTTTAATGCCTTTTTACCCATGATTTGAAGTAATTGCATACTTTTAAGATGAATTCCCATGTACCCATGCATGACCCATGATTTCTAGACTGATGATATAATGAGGGTTTTGAACTATGAAAGAGGAACTTGTGAAGATATGCATGTACTTTATGAAATTCATGAAAATGATTTAAGTTGATTTGAGAGTGAAACATCAATGTTGTTGATTGTTGTTGTGAAAGGATTTATCACATACTACTCAATACATGAATGTGAAAGAGTTTTCTCACATAAGGGATTCTTAGAGCTAAAAGGTTTTCTCAACTATTAAATCAGGATTTAGAAGCTATTCTAATGAAGCCTAGCTTGAATTGGCTACTCTATGTGCTTTCCCTGGATGATAAGTAAACGACGTTTACCCGTGTTTCTTATTCAAAAGACAAGTAAAGACTAATGACTTTTCTGTGGGATTTATGCTTAGTAGAGTGGAGAAGAGGCTATTACCCATGTCCCATAAACTATGTGCCACCATAGGTTGTCTCATATAGACATTAGCTAGTGGATCCACTTAAGTTAGAAGTTATGGTACTTACCTTGGCAAGTAAGGAGATCCCTTTTTGGTGTGAGTTTGACACTGGATTCCATGTTATTTCTCACATAGTCTTATGTTGGTTAACAACTACTTCCCACAAAAACAATGAACTAAGGTTACTTCTAGAAGTATCTCACATGTGTTCAAAGATGATTTTTACTTGCATTGACCATTATCATGATTATGCTTCTAATCTCTTATCTTATGTTTTAACTTGGTCTTTGCATGTCATGAAAAGTCTTTTTTAGCATGATTTTATTACTTTTATGCATTGCAATTGTACGTGGTACATTCTTTGTACTAACGCATACTCTTGCCTACATTCTTTCAAAATGTAGGGTCCGATGCTCCGATTCCGCATCCTCGTGGCTAGTGATCACTTTAGTGGTTTTGAGAAGTGGTGAGTCCTCATGTTCCGAGGACCAAACATTTTTATGGTTATCGTCTTTACTTTTCAGATATTGTATGTGATGTATGGGTTATGTACCAATCACTCTTGATGTAATATATGGCTTGAGACTATGTTAAACTTCGGCTTCATTTTTGAAAAACTCATTATGATACTAAACTGTCTTTTAAAATCTTAAACTCTATATTCTTGTCTGATGAATAATTAGTGGCTTGTGTAGGGCCTCTCAAGATCTTATGTGTCATATCACACCTCGGGGGTACTTTGGGTCGTGACACATTAATACCTGGAAATATCTAAAAATATGTATGTTTTTCAAATACCTAAATTACATAGCATTTTTATTACTCTTGAACTATAATATTTCTTATGTAAAATGTTCATGTATTACTCAAGAATATCGGCAGCCTTTGCAAAAAGAGATTTATGATGTTCCCCAACCTCAATCTTTGCATACAATTTGATAATTAATTGACTAGAAAAGTTGTTTATTGTCAATTTTAATGAACTCTTCTCATAATTTGCCTTCTTTCTAAGATAATAAAAAATGACATCCAAGTATCATTGACCTGTAGTTGGCGGTGATACTGGTTGTGATGGTTGAGGTGATTGGTAGTAAGGATTGACCGCATTGGTGGTACTGACTAATAATGGTGGCAGATAAAGTAACGGTAGTGGTGATAGCAGTGTACACAATTATAATAATGGAGGTGGTAGGAGTGATAGAGACTAACAACAGTGGTTAATCACAACAATAGTTGTTTTTAGCGATGGTTGTGATGACAGAGGTGATTGATTGTGATGGCTGGTGGTTGTCAACGATAGTGATGGTGGTGGTGGTTTGTGGTTATGGACGAAGTGGTGGTAAAAATTATCCACACAAAAATAAGTGTTTAAATCTTAATGTAAACAAGTGTTGTTAATGGTTTAAGGTTTGAACTCTGAACCATTCACATTCAAACCTCCAATAAGTGCAAACAATCTAATTTTCAATTAAAAAAATATGTTTTATGAAAATTTGTTCTTCAAAATGATGTTCTTGAAATGTGTGTTACGAATGTTATACATATGAGATATCACATGAGTTTGCCTTTTTCTTAAATGGAAATAATTAGTTTCATAAACGATACAGTAGTAGTCCTAGAATATTCTATACTAGTGAGTAAAACAACCTGTTTTGGCCTTATATATGTGAAATATCACATGTATTTAATTTTTTCTTGACTAGATATGAAATATCACTTGTCTTTCAGTTTTTCTTGACTGGTAATATGATTATATTCGTAAATGAAAAAAAAAGTTAATGCTGACTTATATGTAATATCACATTAATTAACCTTTTCTCAAATGGTAATAATATTTTCATAAACGACACAATAGTAGTCCTGGATTTTTTTGTGCATGTGAGCAAAACTACGTTCTTTTGACCATTATATATTTTAATTTTTTCTTGACTAAATGTGAAATATCACATGTATTTAAGTTTTTCTCTTGACTGATAATATGATTGTATTCGTAAACAACAAAAGTAAAGTCTTCTTCTCAACTTGGAGAAACTCTATAAATTCTAATGAGTTTCTCACTTATTTGCATATCCCTTCTTACACAAAAAAGTTAAATACAGTCTTAATCCTTTAGACTGAATTTCTCGTCTTCAAATATCTACAGTTCTTCTCTCTTCAGATCAGCTGGGTAATGACTCTAATTTTCCTAAACCGAACCCTCAAATTCTCAATTTTGCTTGTCGAATTTACGGATTCCTCACTAGTCATAAGTTCTTCAAAATGTTGAAGATTTTATTTTTAATAATACTAGTAAGTTTTATTGATTATTTTCTTTATGGGGGAGGGGGATGGGGGAATTGCATAGTATGATAATATTTTTCGAAATAATGAATCTTTTATTATTAGAAAGTTAAGATATTATATTATTTATACATCTATAATCATGTTAGAAGTTTTATTTTCTATAGGTTTCTCTAATCACGTTTGTATTTATTCCAATCTATTAATATATTTTTATTTTTTTGTGTTATTATATTATTATATTATATGATAAATTAAAAATTTAAAGATCCATAGGGCTTACGCCCCACGTCTTGAGGATTACGCCTCACCCTATACTAATATGTAAAACGTCTTGCCTCACGGCCCCGCCTTTTAAAACATTGATTGTGCCCACATTGTTTCACTAATGTAGGCCTTGACGATTCCTCTCCCTCCATTCATGGCTAGTTGATCACATTAGCGACTTGAAGATCAAGAGTTGGTGAGTCCTCTGTTCCGAGGATCATGTCACTTTTATTGCTTTCTTGTGTCTTTTGTGTTTTAGACTTGTATGTGGTGTACGAGTTATCTTCTGACCACTCATTTTGATGTAATAGATGACTTGTCTAGACTTTGATATACTACCTTTTATATGTCAAACTCTTTACTTCTTATGAGATTTCTTGATTTTCTCTATTATGTTGTGTATATGTATGTCAAGTGGCTTGTGTAGGGCCTCTCGGAGTCTTATACGTCATGTCACGTCTACGGTGTACTTTGGTGTTTAAATATAGGTTTTTCTTTACATATTATCAGTATTAGAGTCATAAATTTTCACGAACCACTTCTATCATATTTTTTCTTAAATTACTAGATAATGTAATAGAAATTTTAGACTCTACTGAAACTTATTTTTCATTTGATCACCTCTTGTGATAAGATCAGTGTCATCAACCATATTAAGTGTTGTATCAAAAGCAACAAAAAATTCACATTTTAACTACATGCTTTATTGCAAATGATAAAAAATTTCTTGTCCATAAGCTCTTAATTCTCCATTGCTTTTCGATCAAGACTGTTTTTTTTATAGAAAAAGAAGGTAGTGCTAGTGAGGAGAAGCATACTAGATAGCTCTAACAAAGACTTTTTGATCATTTTTTTAATTATATGAACGGAATTCTAATCTCACTGGAGCATATAATAGATAATAGATAATTAATCCAACATAGAACATTTAGAACATATAACGATCAAACAATCATGTCGCTGGAAATGAATACAAAATGAGAATTGCCAAAGAAATGACGAAGATTTATTCAAACAATTTTCTGTCATGTCACCACTTAGCAAAGGGGAAATCCTTCTGTCGACCCTTCATACCAGATGCTAACTTTTTGGTTTTCTCCAGAGTCCTATTCTATGATTCCCTTAATTGTTGTTGATGCCTTACTTTTTCTAATTCTCTCTTCTTCCTTAAACTCCTCTTTTCCTCAGTCTCATTGAAAATTTTCACTCGTAACGGAGTAGGAATACATGGATCCTAATGAAGTAGACATACATGGACATGTCATTCTCTTTCTCCATTACTAGTGAAAAATTTCAATGAGACTGAGGAACAAAGGAGGTTAAGGAAGAAGAGAGAATTAGAAAAAGTAAGGCATAAATAAAAATTAAGGAAATCACAGAATATAATTGTGGAGAAAACCAAAAAGTTAGCTTCTGGTATGAAGGGTCGACAGAAGGATTTCCCCTTTGCTAAGTGGTGACATGACAAAAAATAAGTTGAAGAAATTGTCATCATTTCTTTGACAACTCTAATTTTGTATTTATTTCCAGCTAAGTGATTGTTTGATCATTATATGTTCCAATTGTTTCATGTTGGAATAGTTATCTATTATCCATTATATGGTCCTCTGGATATTTGAGTTTCGTTCATCTAACTAAAAATATGAACGAAAAGTCTTTGTAGAACTATTTATAATGCTTCTCCCTCACTGACACTATCTTCTTTTTCTAAATAAAGTCTTGATCGAAAAGCAATGGAGAATTAAGAGCTTATGGACATGATTTTTTTTTTATTTACAATAAAGTATGTGGTTAAAATGTGATTTAGTGTTGCTTTTGATACACAAGGGTGGAGCTACAGTGGGCTGAGTGTGTCCAATTGGACACCCTTCATAGAAAAATTATACCGTGTATATACATAAAATATTATTTAATATGCTTATATATTATGTTTTGGACACTTTGACTACAACTAAATGGGGTAGCTCAGTGGTAGAAAGCCTTCGTGAAGAGTCAAGGTTGCGTGTTGGCTGTGTTTTGCAGTTTCGATCCCCACTTGTTGCAAGTAATTATTTTATTTTTTAAAAATATCTTACATTTTATAATTATAATAATTTATTATATTATATATCTGTTAATTAAGTAATTATAATAGTATTATTTTATTTTTTCAAAATATCTCAAATTTTAAAATTATAATAATTTATTACATTTTATATCAGTTAATTAAGTAATTATATTAGTTAATAAATTTGTTATTTATTAAAATAATTATTAATTAGTTACTTGCAGGTTCGATCCCCTTGTTGGAAGTAATTATTTTATTTTTTCAGAATATCTCACCTTTTAAAATAATAATAATTTATTACTTTCTATATCTATTAATTAAGTAATTAGGGTCGACAGAAGGATTTCCCCTTTGCTAAGTGGTGACATGACAAAAAATAAGTTGAAGAAATTGTCATCATTTCTTTGACAACTCTAATTTTGTATTTATTTCCAGCTAAGTGATTGTTTGATCATTATATGTTCCAATTGTTTCATGTTGGAATAGTTATCTATTATCCATTATATGGTCCTCTGGATATTTGAGTTTCGTTCATCTAACTAAAAATATGAACGAAAAGTCTTTGTAGAACTATTTATAATGCTTCTCCCTCACTGACACTATCTTCTTTTTCTAAATAAAGTCTTGATCGAAAAGCAATGGAGAATTAAGAGCTTATGGACATGATTTTTTTTTTATTTACAATAAAGTATGTGGTTAAAATGTGATTTAGTGTTGCTTTTGATACACAAGGGTGGAGCTACAGTGGGCTGAGTGTGTCCAATTGGACACCCTTCATAGAAAAATTATACCGTGTATATACATAAAATATTATTTAATATGCTTATATATTATGTTTTGGACACTTTGACTACAACTAAATGGGGTAGCTCAGTGGTAGAAAGCCTTCGTGAAGAGTCAAAGTTGCGTGTTGGCTGTGTTTTGCAAGTTCAATCCCCACTTGTTGCAAGTAATTATTTTATTTTAAAAAAATATCTTTCCTTTTATAATTATAATAATTTATTATATTATATATCTGTTAATTAAGTAATTATAATAGTATTATTTTATTTTTTCAAAATATCTCACATTTTAAAATTATAATAATTTATTACATTTTATATCAGTTAATTAAGTAATTATATTAGTTAATAAATTTGTTATTTATTAAAATAATTATTAATTAGTTACTTGCAGGTTCGATCCCCTTGTTGGAAGTAATTATGTTATTTTTCAGAATATCTCACCTTTTAAAATAATAATAATTTATTACTTTCTATATCTATTAATTAAGTAATTATAATAGTTAATAAATTTGTTATTTAATAAAATAATTAGTAATTAGTGACGTAAAATGTAAAAATCGATAAAAATGAACAAATGTATCAATCGCCAATTGAATTCCAAATGAATGTGTCTCTAAAAAAATTGGTTGATTCTACTCTCTGTTCTTATGTCTCGTTGCTATCGTTACCATTGTAAACATTTAAAAGTAAGTTTTTTAAAACTCTATTTGTTCACTTTATATTTTATTAAATATGAACGATTAGCTAATGTAATGACCCTCTTAGTCGTTTTATGAATTTTACAAATTTTTGTATCTTAATCCTTTTAGTAGCGTTTATAAATAAATTATGACTTGCAAAAATGAGTGATACAGTTTTTGAATTAAATAGAGTTATTTTATTTTACTAAATAGTGGGAATTTTTTTAAAATTTAATTAAGAAAAATAAAAAAAAGTAAAATGGGCCAAACCAATAATAATAATAATAAGAAGAAGCATTTATCAGAGAATAAGAAATAAATAAATAAATAATCAAAGAAAAAGTAGGGAAAGTGCCCAAAATTTTAAAAAAAAGAAAAAGGGCAAAAGCCCAAAAATAAAAGTCAGCAGCACTGACAAGCGAAAACAAAAGACCACACATATATAGAGGAGATAAACGCAATGAAGAAAGAAGAAAAGAAAGGGAGAAAGGAAAAGGATAAAAAGGAGGAAAATAGGAATTTCGTCCCAAAACGTTAAGGTAATGATTCTCGTCCTTAAAATTAATTTTTTATGTCACTATGAACAGAGTTTTAGGGTAAAAATGTGTAGGATTTGTACTGAATTAAGAAAATATAGCCCTATGGTTCTTAGAAAGAAATCTTGATTGGGGGGTTGAATTACGATTCATTTTAGCTGAAATTTTTCATGCGGTTTATTTTCTTTTGGGTGAACATAATCTGAAAGAAAATTTCAAATTTGAATTTGGTGGCTCGAGATGATTTTTTACCCGATTTTCGAGCCGAAACTAAATATAGTAATATGGGTGTCATTAGATTCGTATTCTTATGAGGATTATGTATTTGATAGATTAGAAAGGCTTTGAACCTTTACAAAAAGGAAAGATGAAATCTTGAAGAATTTGTGGCACATGTTTGACTTTTGAGGTGTTAAGACTTCCTAGACTTCTTCATTGAGGGACATTTTCTAATTAAAGATAAAAAATGGAATAGAAAATGGGTAATAACGAAATATGGGGCCTCGTAATAATGGTGTGACAGGCATTGGTACGAGTACCGATGTTATTAAAGTGAAAGTTTATTACTATAGATTGATAGATTATAATTCGTGAATGCCAAAACATATGGGCATTAGCTGATGTATTTAGTGACTTGATTTCCTTGTGTGGTTGTGCTTCTCTATTAAATCCGAATATTTGTGATAATTGAGGTGAGTATAGGTCATAGCGACATTTGATTTATTGAGATGCTTCATCATCCCCTTTTATTGATATCATATTGTGCACATGTATTGATATGAGATTGAGTATGAGTAAAGGTCTAACATGTGGAGATCACCCGTATTGGATAGAGTTATGATTATAATTTGTGACCTGGAGATCGTCCGTGCGAACGATTGGTTATGATTATAAGTTGGGCACGTGGAGATCGTCAGTGCTCATGATTGTTTGATTTTATGATAGTGCGTTGAGATCGTCCACATAGACATGTGGAGATCGTCTGTGTCGGTATATGGACCTCGCAAGTCCCCCACATGTCATGAACTCTCGATGCATTTTCGACGAGTATCATGTATATACAGTTGAGATAGTACTGTGCATCTGAGGCATATCATTTCATGGGTTCACGTTGCATTGCATCTCATTACTTACCTCGTTCTTGTTGGTTATGTGTGTTATTGGTGGTTGTACATTACGTGACATTTGATTATCCCTATTGATGAAACTTGGTTGATAAGTATAATGTGGACTTGTAAAAATTAAAGGATTATTTTCTTATATACTCCTGTCACTACTTCTTCGTTGTCGGTCTATGAGATATACTAGGTACACATGGTTTAGTACTCATACTACACTTGCTGTATTTTGAATTCGAGCGTATTTCTTGGAGCTTGAGTTTGTGTTTGGATTATCTTGGAGTAGTGGTGAGCTGCTTGGATATTCTTGATCACATACCTTCATATGTCTCTATTTATTTGGCTGTTTTGGTATTCTAATAGGATATTTCTTATGTTTAGACTTTTTATATAATTGGAGACTTATATTGACTTTTAGAAACTCTTGTACTTATGACACCAAATCTTGGGGGTGGTATTTCAGTTTTCTGCATTTTTAATTAAAAGACTTAGTATGTAAGAAATTTGCTTGCTACTTACTTTCCCATATTTTAAGTGGAATTGCTTAACTTATTGGGTTGGATTTGCTATCGGTTGTGAACATAGGTGCCATCACGACTTATGCATTTGAATCGTGACAAATTGGTATCAGATCCCTAGGTTCATCGGTTTCAAGAGTACAAGAGCTGAGTCTAGTAGAGTCTTGCGAATTGGTGTGGAGACATCCGTTTCTTATCTTCGAGAGGCTGTGGGACTTTAGGAAACTTTCACTCTTTCATTCTTTATTGTGTGTATGTGGTTCACTCTAAGATCTAAATTCTTTGATTCATTCTCTCATCTATTATGGGGATACGTTACGTGGTATGGTGCGAGATGTTATGATGTGGTTAGAAAAATAACTAAGTAAGAAGAGTTGTGACATTGAGAATGTTTGGCATAGTATCGATGGTTTGTTTGAGGTGTGATTTGGATGAAAATACTTTAAATAAATTCAGATTTATTACAACAGTTTTATGACACATATGTATTAATGACAGGTCAATAATTGAGCAATAGAATGACTATATATTAGTGTCTTAAAGACAAGAGTAAGCTTGGGAGGATTGATTAACCAAATGAGAGAATAGTTATCTTGGAAAGGCTATGATAAAAAGTTAATGGTTGGCAAAGACATAAATGATGATTCTTTATAATGACGTTTGAGGTTACATGACTTATTATAAGATTTGTATGAAAGATTTTCTTACTCTCCTTCAGAGTAGAGGTGTACTAAAAAGAAGTTTGATAGTTCAATTTCAATGACATAATGACCATGTTGACACAATGTCCATTTAATGTAAGTCACGAGGTGGTCTCAATATAATACATCAAGAGATATGAGCTAAGTTGGGTTCCAATTAGTAGAGACATTTAAGTGGTGCTTAATGATATATATTGACATATTCAACTATGAGATATCTCTTAGAGATTGAATTGAGGATCAACAATATGAGTTGAAATTAATGGAAAACAAAATTTGACTTTTGGCAAGGATACTAGTATGAAACTATGTAGGAACATTCATAGCGACGTCTTTATAGTGGTAAAGGACCGCCCTACAATTCATGGACTAATATTTTGGTGGTTGGAAGTATTATATTGACAAACAACTAACTCATTTGGGATAACCAAGGTTGTCACGAGTATTATTCAGTATGCTCTCGACTTTTGGAAATTTTATTTCGACTATGAAACTACTTTATTTTATGTTCCTTATTTTGGATATGTTTTGTGACTCTCCTTCTAGGTTTGTACGTATTTAGACACCCTTAGATGATTCGTAGTGGTGGATCTATTACATCGATCTTAAGTTATTGATTTGATATAGGAAAAAATACGTGGATATACTTAATTATTTTGGATATGGTAGATATTTATATCACATTGGGCATAGATTGACTTCATCCATATTATGAAGTTCTAGATTATTACATTAGATATATCGGGTTCTCTTAAACTTAAGTGACAAGAGAATCTCAGTCCCTATTTGACGAGGGTGTTATCATTTTCAAAGACTCAGTGATTGAGAAGAAATGTTCCCCCTAGTTCACTTATGTTCATGATATAAGTAGTGATACTCCTTCTTTAGAATAAAAAATAGTGATGAAAGGATTTCTGAAGGTGTTTCAGCTGATCATGATTTTGATTTCAGTATTGACTTAAAGCCAAACACTGAACCCAATTTATCTTTTCATATCAAATGGCTATGGCAGAATTGAATGATCTGAAAGAGTAGTTGCATGATTTATTGAGTAAAGACTTTATTAGGCCTAGTATTTTTCTTGGGGCACGTTAGTCCTATTTGTTAAAAAATAAGGATGACACTCAAGGATATACACCAACTACAAACAATTGAAAAAAGTAATGATTAAGAAAAAGTATCATACTTCGCACATTGATAACTTGTTTGATCTACTTTAAGGAGTTTAGTATTCTCTAATATTAATTTGAGGGTTGGTTACTATAGACTGAGGGTTAGTGCAAATGATATGCATAAGATAACTTTCAATACCCATTATGGCCACGATGAGCTCTTGGTTATGTATTTGGGGCTGACTAACTCTAAGAAATATTTATGAAGTTGATAAATAGGATATTCAGGTTCTATTTTGATTTCCTCCATTATAGTTTTCACTGATGATGTTTTGATATACTCTTATAGTAAATAGAAATGTGAGCAATATTTAAGAATTGTGCTTCAAGATTTGAAGAAGGAGTGACCTCATGTAAATTTTTCTAAGTGTGAGTTATATTTCAGTTTTGTGACATTTTTGGGCATGTCGTGTCTAAGGATGAAAATATTGTAGATTTGTAGAGTATTGAGATAGTTAGAGATTGGGCTAGGTCTACTTTACCTATAAAGATCCAGAGTTTTGTGAGTTTGACCGGTTACTACAAATGAAATTTGAATGGCTTCTCTTTTATTGTGTTTCTATTGACAAAACTAACTCATAAGATTTATAACTTTCTTATGATCTAAGAAGTCTGAGACTAGCTTTCAAAAACTTAAGGCTCTGTTGACTTCAGTCTCAATTTTGACCTTGCCAATAAAAGATAAGGAGTTTACGGAGTATTATGATGCTTCACAGGTTGATCTTCGAAATGTTTTGATGTATAAAAGTAAGGTAATAAAGTATATTTTGAGATGACTTAAGGTGTAGGAAAATAACTACCCTACTCATTATTTAGAATTGACAATGATTTTTATTCTTTACGAACTTGAAGGCATTATATACTTGGAGAGAAATATGAGATGTTCATGAATTATCACAGTAGTGAATATATTTCTAGGTAGAGAGATCTAAGTTTAACGTTGAGGAGATGATTAAGGTTGCTTAAGGATTATGATATCATTATCGTATATCACTTGGGAAATGTAAATATAGTAGAAAATGTGTTGAGTAAGAAGTTAGTGTGGATAGCTTGATTATGTTACGACTGGAATACATGTTTAATACTTGGCTAATAGATTTGCTAGACTTGATATTTTAGAGCTTGGAAAGGTTCTTGTTCATATTGAGGTACACTCCCTCCTAGGGGATTAGATCAATGTTAGACATTTCGAAGATGAGGAGTTGAATATAATTCTTGACATGGTATTAAAAAGGTGAATATTAGGATGGAATGGTGGTTCGAAGGGTGTTTTAAGAGTTGGTTATTTGATCAAGTAGATTATGAAAGAGACTCATAGCTTTAAATATTTTATTCAACAATGAGGAGGGAAGAAATATTATGGTCTGAAGCATTATCGTGATGTAGAATAAAGAGGGACATTATAAAGTATGTGTCCTGATGTTTGAACTGTCAGCATGTAAAGTATAAGCACTAGAGACTAGGTGGTGAGACTCAGAAGATGTCTATACATGAGTGCAATCTGGAATGAATTGCCATAAATTTTGTGATAGGATTGACAAACACTTTGAGAAAGATCAGTGACATTTGACCTATAATGGATAAGATGATCGAATAAGCTTACTTTAGGTCGGTTTAGACTTCATACATGCGAATAACTTGCTTAGAATTTCCATTCAAAAGATAGTTTATTTTCATGATGTGTTTATTTTCATCATTTCGTACAGATTTAATCAGTTCATATTTAATTTTCGATAGTTTTTGTATAACGAGTTGGGTAGTCGGGTAGAGCTTAGCACAACTTTTCATTCACAAATGAATGTCTAATTTAAGAGACTATTCAGGTGTTGGAGGATATGATACGAACATGTGTAGCTACTTTTAGAGACCATTGGGACAAAATTCATACCCCTAGGAGTTTACGTATAACAATAGTTACCATTTCAGCTTCCAGATGGTTTCATTTCAAGCTTTGTATGATAGAAAATGTTGTTTTCCAATATATTGATTTGACGCATTCATGGTTAGGCTTTTAGGCATGTATCTTTCAAGATATTTGTTAGATAAGGCCAAGTTGATTTAAGATAGACTTCTCACAGTCCAGGATAAAACAAAAGTTATGGCGATCGAAAGGTTTTTGATCTGAAGTTCATGATATGAGAGAAAGTTTTGTTGAAAGTATCACTCATAAAAGGTGTTATGAGGTTCGAAAAGAAGGACAAATTCAGCCCTAGATTCATTGATCTGTTTAGGTAGTACTATAATTAGGAGAAATGACTTATGAAATGGATATGCCATGTCACGAACCGAGGCTACCCAGTTGACGTAACACGGGACCTAGGATCACGAGTGACTCCAAGCTAACCCTGAGTTTGGCTTATCATAAGCATAATGAAAATAACTAAGTAAAGTATGAACTATGCGGAAGCTAAAACAATAAATATCTGGTGTGGTGAAAAAACCCAAATAGTCTTAATATATAAAACATACTAAGAGTTTAGTGATAACTGACAACCACTTACCAACTCAAGCTAAATCTATTATTATGTTTGAAAAGCCTCTAACTCATTTGAGTTGTTGGGACATGCCCCCAACTAACTCTAACAGAATTGAAACTAAAAATAATGACTAAAATGAATGCATGTCTATTGTCCTCAGAATATGAGGACTCACCACTGGAGTTGCTGAATGCGGACTGAGAATTGATCTAAGCGTGATCTGGATGTTGAGTACTTGAAACTACATCATGAAAGGATGTAACGCAGAATATGCGTTAGTGCTTGTAATGTACTGAGAATGCATGATATAGATACTAAGCTGAATAAAAGATATATAAGCTTAACAATACATACATGAGATATGATGCAATATGAGTAGAGATATAGTTACTGAAATTTAACTGAAAAACTAAACTGAATGCATTGACCAAGTGATGATCATGAAGATAACATGCTGAACTGTATACTGATATAAATGCTGAAAACCTGGTCAATGCACTAAGACTCTAACTGTGGGAGCTACTATTAACCGACATAAATTGTGTGATCTAAACGTGGAGTTCAATGTATACACCACATCGAGAGGACCCAATATACTTTGCCTGGGGTATAAACGCATGACTGTGGTGTGATAACTAATACTGATGCCAAACACAGGGGACTTATAATCCTACTGGGGCACATAGTTCTGGGACTATGAGGGTATGCTGAACCCTAGTCCAATTTGGTGCTTAGTCTACTCCCAACTGAATATATATATATATATATATATATGACACAAATGTAAATGAAATACTGAATAGCTTAAAATACTGACATGCAATATAAGAATGCAACATTTATATATTGATAATGTGACATTCAAAATCTGGAGCATGATTATCTGTTTAATTGACCTAGCAAGTATAATTCATGAACTAAGAGAATTTATATAAACTAGGGTTCTGAGTTTTATACAAGGAATTAAGCAATATTTCCAAAAATTATGTTATTTAGACTATGGATTATATGACAGCTGAAATCACATTAAATTGCCAAGATTTTACGTACAAACCCTAGGTCTGAGCTAGCTATATAGAATCAAGGAACTAAATGAATTCTAGGGACCTAGTGGATGAAAGGAACCCACTGAAATCCCACATACCTAGTGACGAAATCTATGGAGAAATCCTTTGGATTTTGGGGCCGAACTTTGAATAACACTGTTGCTTTTTCTTGGGAGGTTCGGTCGACTTCTCTTCTTTTGCTCCAAGTTTGGATGATTTTTGGAGAATAAGGGTTCTGGGTATGTTTGACTAGGTTATTAGGCTTAGACTTAGTAAAATGACGTAGTTTAGACATTAAACAACGTTGTTTAAGTGTCTAATACATAGGGAAAAAGACCAAATTGACCCTGACGTAAATGTTGAAGGCCATCCACGCAGTGATCGACAAACCGTCGTTTGGACTACCCCTCGTCGACTGTAGTCGTGGTTCGAGGTCTGCTCGACATGGCTTCACTAAAACGAGCATAACTTTTTACTCTAAGCTTGGATTTTAGCAAACTTGGTGGAGTTGAAAAGAGGATTCAATTTTCTTTAATTTAATAGATCATGGGCCACCTAATTCATTTTGTGCTCAAATATATGAACGTTTGAAGTTGACCCAACAATAATTTTCCTCTAATTGGCTGGTGATTAACGTTTCAAGGATACTTCATCCAATTCTAAGTGTCAACAATTGCTAGTCAGTATAAAACCCAACTAAATGAGTTGTAGTCGAATCCCACAGGGAGCGGTACGTGTTTGAGATTCAACAACAAAGTATGAGCATGGTCAAATCAGCCATAGGAATAGAATTTATCGAATAAAAACATAATTTAAATCAGGGGATGACACGAATGTCAGATAAGGGGGTTTTGGTTGTAATAATGAACTACAAACAGAGAACAATACGAAATAAAAATAGTGAGACGAGTTCTTGGAATGTGATTTGATTATAGGCTAATATAGACAAATGGGTAATTACAACTATTAGAAAATGGCTAGATATTAGTGAGTAAGCTAGACTATAGAGGAGGTAAACTTTCTCTCGAACAATTTACCCTTAATCAAGTCAATTTCTCTCGAACATCGACAACCATGCAAAATAAGACCAGCCCACACCTTAGTCCATTCACTCTCTCGAGCTGAATGTGTGGAATTTGGTCTAGGATTTACTCTCTCGAGCTGAACCCATGACAACCCAACACCCACTGACCACGAAGGTAGAACTGCATTTGCAACTACAATTCTTAAATTAAACCACAATTAATGATTGAA
>NW_006238942.1:2788049-2813471 GCF_000226075.1 Solanum tuberosum | reverse complement strand
ATTGGGTTTAGGATTCACTCTCTCGAGCTGAACCCATGACAATCCAATACCCACTGACCATCAATCAATAAGTTTGGTTTTAGAACCTTTCTCTCGAGCAAGCCAAAAACACGAAGGTAAAACTGCATTTGCAACTACAATTATTAAATTTAAACCACAATTATTGATTGAACTCACTTCAAAACAACATTTAAACTAACAATTCGCAATACCCATAAACTAAATAAGCCCACAATCACATAATCACACCCAAGAATTAAGGTTTTAGCTAGACATCATAAAATGATAAAAATCGTTTCCAAATTGAGTTTCCATCAACTGGGTAAGATTGATTACATTCTTACAATGGTCCAATTTGAAGAATTTCAAAGACCCACTTCCAATTTCTCAAAAGTGAAAAAATTTCAACTCTTCAAAGCTAAGGAAAAAGTAGAGAAAACTATCTCAATACTCAGAATTCGATATGAATAATAATAATAATTGTCAATTGATACTAAACTAAATGTTCAAAAATGTATTTATAGTCGCCAAAAATGTGCTGCGAATAGCCACTCAGCGAAGTAAGTCGGGCTCGCCGATCAACTCGGCGATCAACCCTTTGGTCATTTCCATCGCCCTTTTTTCCTTGGCATTCAGCATCCTCAAGTTTTGTAACTTTGGGTCATACAACACTGCATCGTGGAACCACTCGGCGATCTGCCGACTGCTCCTTTCTCTCGCCAACTTGGTTTTCTCTTTCAAGGCTTGGCACACTGGAACTTTAGGCGGTCAAATAGCCATTCGGTGACTCGCCAAGTGGACTAGGCGAACACCAAACTTTTTTTCCTTCACTCTTTCAGCTCGCTTCGTTCCATTTTGCAAATTTGTGTCCTTGCTTGGTTCCTCAATCCATATACCTGGAAATAAAGGGTTTTTCATTAGTTATTGGCACAAAATAAGCATTTGTTGACACTAAATCATTGTAATTAAAGCCCTAAATGAGTCCAAATCTCTGACTAATAAACACCCCCAATTTAAACTTTTGCTTGTCCTCAAGTAAAACTCAAGTTCACCAGTTCAGAAAGGATGTCTCAAACAGTGCTACACAAGAGTCAATCATGAATGCACACAAAAAGATTCAACTTACTTATGCAAGGATCAATTGTGAATTCAAAGGTTCAAGTTGTGACTCACTATTACCAAAGATTCTCAAGTTCACAATACTTTCTTCAAGTGCAAGTTCAAGCTCAACAAAGGTACTCAAATTCCCTCACACAAAGAATGATTCCATATTCACACACTATTCTTCAACAATTTGAAACTCCGGAATTACATAAAACTCTCACACTCACAAAGATGCACACATGCATGACTTCACCCATAGGTTTGCCCTTATTTTCTAATCAACACTCGCTTTAGCTCACTCAAGATCAAAAAGGTCTTTTCAAGGCTTGTAAAGGGGTTGAGTGTAAAGGTATGGTCATTTAGGCTCAATGGTTGTTATCCTCATGAAATGTGGTAAGAACTTCACTTTCTATCCCTTTCTTCAACATTCACACCCCTGCTCGAAACTCACCCTATTATTCATTTCTCATGGAATGTTGGAAACCCCATTTCTTTTGCAATCTTCACAACTTTTATTTCTCAACTTTTTCAATCTTTTTTTTTTCATTTTTCTTTCCTTTTTTTTCTTCTCTCTTTTTTTTGTATGGAGGGGTTCAATTTTTCTTAAAATCATGGATCAAGGGAGACTTCTTTGCATTTCTTGATTTACCTTCTCTTTTCACCACGTCCCCAACTTAGGTTTTGGCCTAAGTTGACTATTCAAACAAACCACATTTCATGAGG
Organism: Solanum tuberosum; assembly: GCF_000226075.1. Taxonomy (NCBI): domain Eukaryota; kingdom Viridiplantae; phylum Streptophyta; class Magnoliopsida; order Solanales; family Solanaceae; genus Solanum; species Solanum tuberosum. The sequence continues at coordinate 2,811,644 of NW_006238942.1, read as the reverse complement.
GTTATGGGTGAATGGATAATGACAGGGTTACAATTGCATTAAGTTTCTTCCAAGAAAAAGCTAAGGCTCAAAGAGTGTTCAAGCAAAGTTCACACACTTACAAGGTTGGCCACAAAAGAGGTATAATGTCAAATTGTTTCAGTCTTTAGAATTGTTGCCTAAGATCATTTCAAGAGATTGCATCACTTAGTCAACCGGACCTACGCGGCAAAATCTAGGTGTCATCACACATGGTTCACGGTAAGCTCATCACACAAGGCATTGGCACCAACATCAAACAAGACTCTACACTTTTGCTAGTGTGCAATGTTCATCATAAGAGCCTCCATTTGATAACCGGCTAGTCACAACGAGATGCAAAAAGTTCACATATTGTCTGTAAACTTCATTTGGCCTCATCGTAGCCGCATATTCATTTTTTGTTTGATTAAGAGCACTATTTAAGTCATCGGTCTTGATCAAGACCGACACTCAAATTTGCACAAGAACAACCACATTCAAACACAATCAAGAGGTGGAATTTTTTTCCAGAAAGGTCAAAACCCATTTATACTCAAAATAAGGAGCCACAAGCTCAAACATCCACAAAATAGTGCCAAAACACAATTTACAGCACAAAATCCCAATGTATAAACAAAACAATAATCACAAGAGGTAGGTATGGAAATACCTCACCCCACCACAAACAAAAAATCATTTTGTCGTCAAATGCACTAAAAACACTAAAAAAATCAATCAAAATGATAGAGAGGGAGGTAAAGAGAGGTACTGTCTACACAGTCGCTCCATCTATCGGGTGAGTGTGTCCAATAATAGAGGGTATTTCCCTCTAAGCCCTCTATGGACAACAACTTCTCTTCCATCATCCTCAGTACCTCAGCTTTTAATCTGTTGAGTAGCTGGGGAGGAGGAACCTGTGTTGGTGGCCCTGGGGCCACAGTCGATGCTGGAGCTGGCACTGTATCTGTTGTAGGAGGGGTGGCTTCTGGAGCTCTTAATGAATTAGAATGAGACCTAGCACGGATCTCCGCTCACCTGGACTGTAGTGGCTGGTCATCATCAAGTTCGGAGAATGTAGCTTGGGAGTCAAAGGACCTTCCCTCGCTGTCGGAGTTGTGTTCTGGAACCTCAGTAATGGGCCTTTTTCCCTTGCCCTTGCCTCCTTTTGGAGGCTCTGTCCTTCCCTTTTTAGGAGGATTGGCTCCACCTTCATTTATCACTATGCCCCATGCTCTTTTACAGGGTGGCATATCAAGGTTGGTTCTAGCCATATATGCAAAAACATCAAAAAGAGTTAGATTCATTTCAGTCAAAGTTGTAGAAAAATAGTTGCAGACAGACTCACCGAACCGATCGGCGAGTCACCAAATCACTTTGGCGAGCCAGATCGAGTTCTCCAAAAGGATTGGCTAAAAAATTCCCAGAAAAATTAGCATGTTGGCGATGGGAGGGGCCTTTTAGAGAATCGCTGATAGCATTTGGCGAGCAAGGACTAACCCGCCGAAAGTTACAATGTATTTTAAGAGTTAGGGGAGCATAAAGGGCGATGAAAAAAGACTTTCGGTGAGTCACCGAGTGCACTTGGCGAACTCAGGATTCTCGCTAAAAGTTACAGAACCTAAACTCAAAATTAGTAGGAAGATAAAAGTGATCTAGGGAGGTTCAGCGAACCGCCAAGTGGCAGAGCTCGCCAAACTGCCCAGCGTGCCTAATTTCTACCCCAAGTTCCAAATTCAACCCCACAGCCCCCGAAAGCAAAATCAAAACACACGCTAATTCAATTAAACTTATATCCATAAGACCCATGCTCCCGGGATACTTAGACTTCTCCCGGTTTTGCCAAAATTGGCCATTTGACGACTTACGCCCTTAGGAATGACGTCAAACGCTCCGTCATCAGGTAAAATACGTCATTTAGCACAATTCTGGGTTACTCAGACTTCACCCAACTAGAACCAACAACAACTTAGAAAAACCCAACAATTTATAACAAATTTAAGCACAAAATTTGGGAAATCAATAATATAGGCATTTTAGGCATGATATTCAAATTAAAACAATCACACAAGCACATAATTACGATTCAGAGAGGCCCAACACACATCACTAAGATAAACACAATTGCAAATGAGTAAAATTTCCAAATACAAGTTCGGGGTTCAGAAAACCAACCTTTTATGTCGAATATATACTTTGAAAAGCTAGGCAGCAAAGAATTCCAACTCCAAACACACAATCGATGACTAAGAAGTAGTAAAAAAATGAAAATATGGGAAAATATAGTGCATGTGTGATTTTGGGAAGTTAAAAAGTGAGGGAATATGAAAGAGTTTGAACTTTTGAACCTTTGGCCTTTAAAACTGTCGAGTTCTCTCCCTTTCGGCGACTTTAATTTTGCTCGCCAACCCCACTTGGTGACACACCAAGTGGGCACTTACCTTGCCGTGTTTTACAGGACCTCTAGCTAATGTGGGGGTCCAAACGGCGGACTAAGTCGTGATCGCCAACCTATTTGGTGACATGCCGATTTGGTCCTGGGCTCGCCGAGTTTTATAGACTCCAACCTTAAAAGTTCTTGAGTCCAACAATGATCCAAGTCGGGCTCGCGGACCTCTTCGACGAGTCGCAGACTGGGCCTTTTGCTCACCGACTTGCACTTTTCAAACAGATTCTACACTTGCACCTATAAAATCAACACACGATTATTCCTAAAAAAAAGGAAAGCAAAAAAAAACTTGGGTTGCCTCCCAAGCAGAGCCTTAGTTAACATCGTGGCATGACGCAAGTCCTCGCTCAAACCTCATTCTTGGGGTTGGCCATAGTGTCACTAGGCAACTCTCCTTGTTGTCTCGGGTTTAAATGAGACAAGATATGACCCATTTGGGTCTCCAGCTATTTGATTGAGATGGAGTGAGAGGTGACCGCTGGCTAAGGGTCGATATATCGTCCTTCATTTCTTTCAAGATTTTATCGAAGAGGATACGCGAGCGCATATCCTCAGAACGGCCACCCTCAGAATCCTTTGGTTTTTGACGCTCGTGGGGAGGAATGTACCTGTCCTTCTCCCCATCCTTTTCCTTCCAAGTGGAGTTGCGATCCCTCCACTCTCTATCATGATTTCTCCAGCCATCAACTCTATTCCAACCTTGGTTACCACCCTGCCTCGGGTAGTTTGCACGATAACCACTTCCTTGGTTGGCTAGGAAGTTCACCTCCTCATTATATAACACTTCAAACTTGGACTCTTCGGGGTTTGCACACCCGACACCCACAACATTGACACTTCTAGCACTAGCTCCCATGACATTTTTGGACAAAATGTCAAGTTGGGTCATGATCTTTGCCATGTTCTGGTCCCTCTCTTTGTCTTTCTCAAGCTGATCCTTGGTCAATTTAAAAGTGAGAGGGGAGACTTGATCCTCACGGGTGTACCATGCTCAGTTGATTTTGTTCATACCATCCAAGAGCTGGGCTGCTATAATGTAAGGTTGTTTCATCAAACCTCTCAGAGAAAGTTGGTCTGCTACTCCCTTGTTAACCGAATCAAGGCTTCGATAAAAGTATTGCAGCAAAACGTTGTCGGGCAAACCATGAGTTGGGCATTGAAGCACCAACTTCTTGAATCATAGCCAAGTCTCATGAATTGGCTCACCCTCCAAACGCTTGAAGCTTTGGATGTTGTCCCGAAGTGTCTTCATATTTGAAGAACGGGAAAAGTGCACTTGAAATGCGGTGACAAGCTCTTCCCACAAAGTGATTGAGTCGCGGGGCAATTCAACCAACCAGTTAGATGCTTCTCCCATTAAAGTAAATGGGAACAACCTCAACTTGACCGACTCTTGGGATATGTTCTTGAATGAGAACGACCTGCAAACATCAACAAAGTTTCTGATATGCTCACGGGGTTCCACATGAGCCAACCCACCAAACAACCCTTTCAATTGCAAGAGTTGCAACATGGTATTTCTAATGTGGAACATATCGTTCCCTTCAGCCGGAGGCAAACGAATGACACCAATTCCACCCATCAGATGCGGGTCATTAACATTCGGTTCATTGACATCATTGAGGTTGCCGATGTCGCCTTGGTGGCCCACTTGCTACCATTGCTTCCGTTGACACTCATTTCCTCTGTTTCAGATAGCAACACACAAACCAAAACTAAAAGTAAGTAAATTCAACTATGACTAAAAAGAACAAAATTCAACTTCACCAAAAATTCTCAAACAACACCACTCCCCGGTAGCGGGGCCATTTTGATCAACGTATCAAGGAGACTTCATCCAATTCTAAGTGTCAACGATAGCTAGTAAGTATAAAACCCAACTAAATGAGTTGGGGTCGAATCCCATAGGGAGCAGTACGTGTTTGAGATTCAATAGCAACGTATGAACATGGTCAAATAAACCATATGAATAGAATTTATCGAATAAAAATATAATTCAAATCAGGGGATGGCACGAATGTCAAATAGGGGGTTTTGGTTGTAATTATCAACTACAAACAACAGAGAACAGTTCGAAATAAGAATAGTGAGACGAGTTCTTGGGATGTGATTTGATTATAGGCTAATATAGACAAATAGGTAATTGTAACTATTAGAAAATAGCTAGATATTAGTGAGTACACTAGATTATAAATGAGGTAATTTTTCTCTCGAACAATTTACCTTGAATCAAGTCAATTTCTCTAGAACATCGACAAGCATGAAAATAAGGACCAGCACACACCTTAGTCCATTCACTCTCTCGAGCTAAATGTGTGAAATTTGATTTAGGATTCACTATCTCGAGCTGAACCCATGAAAACCCAATACCCACTGACCATCAATCAATAAGTTTGGTTTTCAAACCTCTCTGTCGAGCAAGCCAAAAACACGAAGGTAGAACTATATTTGCAACTAAAATTCTTAAATTAAACCACAATTATTGATTGAACTCCTAAACAATATCTAAACTAACAATTAGCAATACCCATAAAGTAAATACGCTCGTAATCACATAATCACACCCCAATAATTGGGATTTTAGCTAGACATCATAAAAAGATAAAAATCATTACCAAATTGAGTTTCCATCAAAGGGGTAAGATTTATTACGTTCTGACAAGGGTCCAATTTGAAGAATCTAAAAGAACCACTTCCAATTTCTCAAAAGTGAAGAAATTTCAACTCTTTACAGCTAAGGAAAAACTAGAGAAAACTATATCAATACTCAGAATTCGATATTAATAATAACAATTGCTAATTGATACTAAACTAAATATTCATAAATGTATTTATAGTCGCCAAAAATATGCTGCGAATAGCCACTTGGTGAAGTAAGTCAGGCTCGTCGATCAACTCGGCGACATTTCCATCACCCTTTTTGCCTTGGCCTTCAACATCCTCAAGTTCTATAACTTTGGACAATCCAACACTGCATCGCGGAACCACTTGTCGATTCGTCGATTGCTCCTTTCTCTCGCCAACTTGGTTTTCTCCTTCAAGGCTTGGCACACTGGAACTTTAGGCGGTCAAATAGTCATTCGGTGACTCGCCAATTGGACTAGGCGATCACCAGTCTTTTTTTTCTTCACTCTGTCTGCTCGCTTCATTCCTTTTTGCAAATTAGTGTCCTTGCTTGGTTCCTCAATCCATATACTTGGAAATCAAGGGTTTTACATAAGTTATTGGCACAAAATAAGCATTTGAGGACGTTAAATTATTGTAAATAAACCCCTGATTGAGTCCAAATATCAGACTCATTATCGGTTGACCCTCACCTACGGTCAGACCTACGATCCATATGTCCAACCACAGACCGTACTGGTTGACCTTGGGTGGGATCAGAGACCACCAAAATTTAGACCTGAACGACGGAACCCCACCTACGGTCCGTGGGTGGTTTTGTTGGTACTGGCACCAGTTTTCTAAAAACTAGGATTTTCTTCATTTTGAGATCCGATGTGTTACATTATATCCCCCTTGGAATATTCATCCTTGAATGAAGTTTAAACAAGTTGAGTATGGAGGGAAGAAGTTGCAATCCCTACCACTAAGTAATAGAAATTGATATCTAACTGGACTGAGTTCCAAGAAAATTAAATTATGCTGAAATGCAAGAATAACTGAGGGAACAAGAAACTGAGGTTGAATTAAACAAGAGTAAAATAAGAGACTAGAGAGGAACTATTACCTCAAGCTGAAATGAAATCGAAAGAAAAGAGGTGTGGATGAAATGTTGTACTGAGATTTACTTGATTACCAAGACCTTTCTGGAATGATTTCCAAAAATGAGATGTAAACTGAAGACTTCTATTTGAGATGATAGATAAGGGAACCCCATGCAACCTGACTATCTCATTGATGTAGAGTTTGGCGTAGTCCTCCACTGAATCTATAGTTGTGACGGCCAAGAAGTGAGCGGACTTAGTGACTCTGTCTACTATCACCCAAATGGAGTCATGCTGTCTACGAGTACGAGGTAAACCCATAATGAAGTCCATGTTTATCACTCCCCACTTCCATGTAGGAATGTTAATCTCTTGATTCATACCTCTTGATTTCTGATGTTCTATCTTAACATGTTGATAGTTAGCACACTTAGCTACAAAATATGCTATGTCCCTCTTCATGTTGTTCCACCAAAAGACTTCCCATATATCAAGATACATCTTAGTGACACCTGGATAAATGGAATACCTGGAGTTATGCGCTTCTGTATAGATCTGCTGCCTCAACTCACCCACATTAGGAACACATAAGCGACCTTGGTAACGAAACACACTATCTCCCCCTTGGGAGAAAACCTCAGCTTTCTGCTGATAAACTACACCTTTCAACTGAAGTTATATAGGATCACTATCTTTTTTTTCCTTAACCTTTGCTACCAATAAAGATTCTGACCCATTCTAAACTATCACACCACCATATGATATGTCTGTAAGGCAAACTCATAAGGGAGCAAGCTGGTGAATATCTTTGGCTAGCTCTTTCCTTTCTTCCTCAACATGTGCTACACTACCCATAGACAGCCTGCTGAGAGCATCAACCACTACATTGGCCTTACCCGGATGGTAAAGCACATTCATGTCATAGTCTTTGCGGTATTCAAGTCATCTCATCTGACGAAGATTCAACTCTTTCTGAGTGAACACATACTGGAGGCTCTTATGATCTGTGAACATATCAACATTAACACCATACAAGTAGTGTCTCTAAATTTGTAAGGAAAATACTACGACTGCAAGCTCGAGATCATGAGTCAGGTAGTTCTTCTGATGGACCTTAAGCTGTCTAGAAGCATAAGCAATAACCTTACCTCGCTGCATCAAGACACAACCTAGGCCGACCGTGGATGCATCACAATAAATTACATACCCGTTTGAACCATTTGATATAGTCAAGACATGAGTTGTAGTCAACCTAGTCTTCAGTTCTGAGAAAGTTTTCTCACACTCGTCTTACCACTGAAATTTGACCTTTTTCTGAGTCAACTTGGTCAACGGGGAAGCAATGGATGAAAATCATTCAATAAACCTAATATAATAATGGGCCAAACCAAAGAAACTTCTCATATCTGTTGGAGAGGTGGGTCTGGGCCAGTGCTGTACTGCCTTAATTTTATGAGAATCCACTCAGATACCTTCACTTTATACCACATGACCAAGGAAAGCGACCGACTATAATCATAATTCACATTTGCTAAACTTAGCGAATAACTGGCGATCTTTGAGAGTTTGCAGAACAACTCTCAGATAAGTCGCATGCTCCTTCTCACTCCGAGAATAAATAAGGATATCATCGATAAAGACAAAAATTAACAAGTCCAAATACTTGAGCAACATGTTCATTAAGTCTATAAAAGCTGCAGGAGCATTTGTTAGTGCAAAAGACATAACTACAAATTCATAGTGACCATACCGAGTCCTGAAGGTTGTCTTCGGGATGTCACTATCTCTGACTTTGAGCTGATGATAGACAAATCTGAGGTCTATCTTAGAAAAACAACTAGCACCCTGAAATTGATCGAACAAGTCATCAATCCCGGGGATGGGATATTTATTCTTGATTGTTACTTTGTTCAACTGCCGATAGTCAATGCACATTATGAGGGAACCTTCAGTCTTTTTCATGAACAACACTGGATCACCCCATGGAGAGATACTAGGTCTGATGAAGCCCTTATCTAGAAGATCTTTCAACTTCTCTTTCAATTCCTTAAGCTCGGCTGAAGCCATTATGTAAGGAGAAATCAAAATAGGTTAGGTATCTGGGAGGAGATCTTTTACGAAGTCGATTTCCCTTTCAAGAGGAACTCCGGGAAGATCTTCTGGGAACACTTTCGGGAACTCATTTACTACTGGAACTGACTGAAGAGTTGGGGTTTAGGAGTTTGAATCTTTAACTCAAACAAGATAATAGATATACCCTTTGGGGATCATATTTTGGCTTTAAGGTAAGAGATGAATCGACATATAGGCACTGAGCTACTACCCTTCCATTCTAAGACTGTCTCATTTGGAAACTGAAATCGAACAGTCCTAGTTCTACAATCAATTAACGCATAACATGAATGTAACTAATCTATGCCTAGAATGATATCAAAATCTACCATTTCTAACTCTTCAAGATCTGCTAAGGTGAATTTTAGAGAGACTGTGGTAGGGTAATTTCTAGATACTTGTCTAGGTATAACTAGGTCACCAACTGGAGTAGAGACTGAGAAGGGTTCTGAGAGAGTTTCTGCATTGACTCTGAAGTTTACTGCTATATAGGGAGTTACAAAAGATAGTGTAGCACCTGGATCTAACAATGCATAAACATCTAAATGAAAGACTCGTAATGTACTAGTGACCACATCAGGAGAATCTTCCTGGTCCTGGCGAGCCTGGGAGCATACAACCTGTTCCTGCTGAGTTGGGGCAACCTACTGGTGTTGCTGGAGCTGTAGGTTGAGCCCTATTGTTGTTACCTCCTTGCCCCTACCTGGCAGAAGGGAAATCCTTCAACCTATGGCCAGACTGCACACACCCAAAACACCCTTCCATTCCCACAAGACACTCACCCGGATGGTTCTTACCACACTTTGGATAAGTTGGGAAAGTCCTGTTACTTGAACTACTCCCCAGAGACATAGAGCTTGATGCCCTACCTTTCTGATCCTATCGAAACCTAGGGCATTGAGCACTACATAATGAAGTGTTGGGGCTGTAGAACTCTGTTGAAACTGTGAGCGACTTCCACCATTCGATCTCTACTGAAAGAATTCATAATTCCTTGTTCTAGCCTTCTTACTATCCTTAGCCATTTCCCTCATCTTATCTTCCTCAACCTGCTGGGCACGATTCATGAGTTTGTTGATATCCAAATCCTCTAGAAGCATAGCATTCCTCGACTCGGTCTTTACTAGATCAGATACCCCAAATAAGAACTTACTCATTTGTGAGCTTGGATTGGCAACCATGTGTAGAGCATACTTGGAGAGATGAGTGAACTTTAACCCGTACTCTTGGACCGACATTGAACTGCTTCAAGTTCATAAACTCTTGTGCCTTATCTTCTCTCAACTCCTTTGGGAAGAACCTATCCATAAAATCTCTTGTAAACCAATCCCAAGTAACAGGAGCTGCATTCGCACCCCTGATTTCTTTCCACTGAGTGTACCATATATGAGCCACATCCTAAAGCTGATAGGATGCTAACTCAACACTCTCAGTACCAGTCATTTGCATCACCCCAAGAATCTTCTTAACCTCATTAATGAAGTTCTGTGGGTCCTCACCAACCTTCGACCCTAGAAACTCAGGCGGATTCATCCGAACAAAGTCTCAAACCCTAGCTGCAACTGATCCACCATTAGTGTTTGCATGATATCTGGCCTGCTGATTGTTCTAATTTGCTACACTTTGAGCCAAGAGCTGGATCGCATTCCAAAATTCTACATTTGTAACCTCATGGTTCGAGACTGGAGGAACTGTGTTAGCACTGTGCGCATTAGCATTCCGTATGTTAGCTCTATGAGGAGGCATGATCTGAAATGCATAACGACGGATTAGAAAGGATAAGTTGGATCATACCCACGCATGATAAGAATAGCAAAGAAAGTGAAGGTTTTCTTAAAACACAACGTAGCCTTCCCCTAATAGGTTTGGCGCACTTCACACTCATGAAAGTGACTTTACTTAGTGCGGATTTCGGACACCCTAGGTCTTTTGAACCTAATGCTCTGATACCAAGATTGTCACTCCTCGAGGCTACTCCCTTGACGTAACACGAGACCTAGCATCACGAGTGACCCCAAGCTAACATGAGTCTGACATATCATAAGCATAATGAAAATAACTAAGTAAAAAATGAATTATGCGGAAGCTAAATCAATAAATATCTGGCGTGAGGACAAAACTCAAATAGTATGAATATATAAAACATACTAAGAGTTAAGTGATAACTGAGAACCACTTAACAACTCAAGCTGAATCTATTACTACGTCTGAAAAGCCTCTAACTGAGTTGAGTTTCTGGGACATGCCCCCTAGCTAACTTTAACAAATCTGAAACAAAAAATAATGACTAAAATGAAAGCATGTCTATTGTCCTCAGAATATGAGGACTCACCACTAGAGCTGTTGAATGGAGACCGAGAATCGATCTAAGCGTGATCTGGATGCTGAGTACTTGAACCTACATCATGAAAGGATGTAGTGTAGAATATGCATCAGTACTTGGAATGTACTGAGCATGCATGATATAGATACTAAGTTGAATAAAAGATATATAAGTTGAACAATACATAACTGAGCAATGATGTTATTTAAGCAGAGATATAGATACTGAAATATAATTGATAAACTAAACTGAATACAATGACCAAGTATTGATCATGAAGATAACATGTTGAACTGTATACTAATATAAATGTTAAAAACCTAGTCATTGCACTAAGAGTTTGACTGTGGGAGCTACTATTAACCGACATAAACCACGTGAGCTAAACATGGAGTCTGATATATACACCCCATCGAGAGGACCAATTATACCTTGCCAGGGGTATAAAGGCATGATTGTGGCCTAATCACTAATATTGATGCCCAACAGAGGGGACTTATAATCTTATGGGGGCACGTAGACTATGAGGGTACATTGAACCCTACTCAAACTTGGTGCTAAGTCTACTCCCAAATGAATATGTATATGACACAAATGTAAATGAAATACTGAATAACTCAAAATACTGACATGCAATCAGAGAATGCAATATTTACATACTGATAATGTGACATTCAAAATCTGGAGTATGATTATCTTTTTAACTGACCTAGAGAGTATAATTCATGAACTAAGAGAATTTATACAAACTAGGGTTCTGAGTTTTATACAAGGAATTAAGAAACGTTTCCAAGAAAACCTTTTATTTAGACTATGGATTATATAGCAGCTGAAATCACATTAATTGCCAAGATTTTACAAACCCTAAGTCTAAACAGGCTATGTAGAATCAAGGAACTGACTGAATTCTAGGGACCTAGTGAATGAAAGGAACCCACTACTGAAATCTCACTTACCTCGTAACGAAATCTACGGAGAAATCCTTTGGATTTCGGGGCTGAATTTTGAAGAACACTGCTGCTTGTTCTTGGGAGGTTTGGTCGACTTTTCCTTTTCTTCTTGCTCCATGTTTGGATGATTTTTGGAGAATGAGGGTTCTAGGTATGTCTAACTAGGTTATTAGGTTTAGACTTAGTAAAACGACGTAGTTTAGACATTAAACGACGTTGTTTAAGTGTCTAATACATAGTGAAAAAGACCAAATTGACCTGACGTAAAAGTTGAAGGCCATCCACGCAGTGATCGACAAACCGTCGTTTGGACTACCCCCCGTCGACTGTGGTCGTGGTTCGAGGTCTGCTCGACATGGCTTCACTAAAATGAGCATAATTTTTTACTCCGAGCTTGAATTTTAGCAATCTCGGTGGCGTTGAAAAAAGTATCCAATTATCTTTAATTTGATGGGTGATGGGCCACCTAATTCATTTTGTGCTAAAAGATATGATCGTTTGAAGTTGACCCAACAACAATTTTCCTCTAATTGGCTGCTGACCCTCACCTAAGGTCCGTAGGTCAAACCACGGACCGTACTGGTTTATCATGGGTGGGATCAGAGACCATCAAAATTTGGACCTTAACGGTGGAACCCCGCCTACGGTCCGTGGTTCTACTTACGGTCTGTGGGTGGTTCCGTTGGTATTGGAACCAGTTTTGTGAAAACTAAGATTTTCCTCATTTTGAGATTCGAGGTGTGACATGCCACCAACTTTATAAGGTGTTTATGCGATTGTCCATGTTTCGATGTTGAAAAGGTATTGTGTTAATGATTGTCATGTGATTCAATGTGACTCAAAAGAGTTCGACCAAGAATTCGACATCTGAGGAAGGTCCTAGAGTTATTATGGATAGGTAGGTTAGAAATCCTCTTTGAAGGTTGAGTCCAACATACATAGCAACTATTTTCAACTATTTGATACGCCTTGTACTTTCTTTCTCTATACGTTCGAGGACGAACATATATTTTAGTGGTGGATGATGGAACGACCCTCTTAGTCATTTTATGAATTTAACTCTTTTTTTATTTTAATCCTTTTAGTAACTTTAATAAAAAAAAGTATGACTTGCAAGAATGAGTGATACATTTTTTTAATTAAATAGAGTTATTTATTTTACTAAATAGTGGGGGGGGGGGAGAAATTTTAAAATTTAATTAAGAAAAAGAAAAAAAAAGTAAAGTGGGCCAAACCCTAAACAATAATAAAAACCATTTATCAAAGAATAAGAAATAAATAATTAAGTAATAAAAGAAAAAGTAGGGCAAGTGCCCAAAATTAAATGAAAAAAAAGGGCAAAAGCCCAAAAATAAAAGTTAGCAACGCTGACAAGAGAAAACAAAAGAGAACGCAGAAACAGAGGAGATAAACGCAATGAAGAAAGAAGAAAAGAAAGGAGAAAAGGAAAGAAAAGAGAGAGGAGGAAAATAGGTATTTCATCCCAAAACATTAAAGTAATGATTCTTGTTCTTTCTATTAAATTTTTGTGTCACTATGAACAGATTTTTGTGGTAAAAATGTGTAGGATTTGTATTGAATCAAGAAAATATAGCCATAGGGTTCTTAGAACAAAATTGATATGGGGATCGAATAACGATCCGTTTTAGCTGAAATTTTGCATGCGATTTTATTTTATTATGGGTGAACATAATCTGAAAGAAAATTTCAGATTCTAATTTGATGGCTCGGGATGACTTTTTGACTAGATTTTTGAGCCGAAACTAAATATAGTATTATGGGTGTCATTAGATTCATATTCTTATGAGGATTACCTATTTGATAGATTGGAAAGACTTTGAAGCTTTACAAAAAGGAAAGATGAAATCTTGAAAAATTGGTGGCACGTGATCGACTTTTGAGGTATGTTAAGATTTCCTAGACTTAGTTGAGGGACGTTTGTCTAATTAAAGATTAAAAATGGAATATACAATGGTAAGAGCGAAAGATGTGGTGTCATACCAATGGTGTGACGGGAATTCGGTACGTGTACCGTTATTATTAAAGTGAAAGTTTATTACCTTAATATGATATATTATAATTTGAGAATGTCAATGCATATGGGCATTAGTTGATGTATTTAGCGATTTAATTTCCTTGTGTGGTTGTGCTTCTTTATTGAACCCGTCTATTTATAATAGTTGAGGTGATTATATGTCATAACGACATTTGATTTATTGAGATTCTTCGTCATCTCCTTTTATTGATATCATATTATGCACATGCATTGACATGAGATTGAGTACGAGTAACGGTCTAACACGTGGAGATCGTCCGTGTTGAGATCAAGTTATGATTATCATTTGGGCACATGGAGATCATCCGTACGAGAGATTGCTTATGATTATAAGTTGGGCACATGGAGATCGTTCGTGCTGGGATTGTTTGATTTTATGATAGTGTGTTGAGATCGTAGGCACATACACGTGGAGATCGTCCGTGTAAGTATATGGATCTCGCGAGTCCCTCATGGTTCATGAACTTTCAATGTATTTTTGAGGAGTATCATGTATATACGGTTGAGAGATTACTTGGCATCTGAGGCATATCATTTCATGGTGTCACAATGCATTTCATTTCATTACATCCCTCATTCTTGTTAATTATTTGTGTTATTGGTGGTTGGACATTATGTGCATTTGATTATCCCTATTGATGAAAACTTGGTTGATAAGTATAATGTGGACTTGTAAAAATTAAAGGATTATTTTCTTATATACTCATGTCACTACTTCTTTCTTATCGGTCTATGAGATATACTGGTACATGTGGTTTCACACTCGTACTACACTTGATGCACTCTCTTGTGGTGCAGATTGTAATTCGAATACAAGTGTATTTCTTGGAGCTTGAGTCTAAGTTTTGATTATCTTGGAGCTTGATTTTGAGTGTATTTATTATATACCTCACTAGCTGTAACTCATAGCACCAACAAGGGTATATCACTACTCTTACAAGATCTAAGTCTAATTGCATGCTTGCTCTCACCGTACTGTTTTTCAAGCCTAACTCTAAATCACAAGGTGCTACCCATAACATGATTATAATAATCTAAATCATATAATCATGATCTATACATGTCGACACTTTCATTGCAACAATCCTACTTCTTCTTACCACCTCCTTCAACAGACCTCAAGTTCAGCTCAAGAATTCATTAGTTGCATAATGCAATCATCCATTTACTTTAAACACCATATTCAAGCTTATTACTATACCCACTTCATGGGATTCTAAGTAACCAACTCCTATCAAACTTTTCCACTTTCCTATCATCTCTACCAACTGAAATTCCATGCATTACTACCACCGACTAATTACTCTCATCTAACTATTACTCATCATAAAACCTCATCTCTTTCTTCCTCCACATTTATAACTTTAGATGGAATAAGATTACCACCACTACCTCAATAAGAAACATCAAACCTCGCCTATCTATCATCACACAACTACTAACAACAACAACACTCTCAAAACTAAAAAAGATCACTGAAAGAGCTTAGGGCGAAAAATCATAAGCATGATTCATTTGAGAAATATGATATAAAAATATGCATGACATAATATTTTGTCGCTATCCATTGAGAGTAAGTCATGAATTCACGAGACTGAGCATACTATGAGACATGAGTTCTTATATGAATAGGTTCATATCATGAGGTTGATATCCATAACTTTATGGAGTAAGATTGAGATCAATAAAATAAAGGCTTTTCCCCTTATTATGGGAATTGAGCATAAATGTGAATCAGCCTGGAGTGTATGAGCATACATCATGGACACAATAGTGTTAGAAACATCAACAAGATGTTGTAACAACTGAACTTTGAGGAATACGCTAGAGTATGAATGTAATGATATAACACTATAACTCTTCTGAACACATCACTATCTGATTCTTAATACTTGACTTGGTTTCTCATCTTATGATCTCTCCCTTATGTCTGTAGCCAATACTTTAAATCTATGGATCTATTCCTTTTTTTTCTAAACTAGTCTATATTTGATTTACTCTAATACTCGAGAAAAAGCTAATCTCATGTCTGCAGAACTTTCCATGTGCAAATACTAAGATTCCTTCTAGGAATTCTTTCTAAGCTGCTTCTCTTAACGTCTTTCTGCTCATATACAAGTCTTTCTATAATTGTTACCCATATTGACATATAAAGCCACTTAATCTAATAGTCTGACTTCTCCTTCTTAGCCCACTAATACCGTCCTTCCAAGTTCATATCTACCTAATTGGAGGAAACTTGAAGTTATTTAATAGGCTCATCATTGACTATATATGATCCCTCCGACCAAACTCTTAAGAGCAATAAAAAATGCTTACATCAACCTACTCCATATTGATAACTTTTATATACTATCTAGGAACACATAGAAAATCATAAATTTAATTAAAACCTCGTCTTACTACATACGATCTTGGGTACACTTCTTAATGCGCTTGATAATCTAATGACTTAGCCACACTTTATTTCTCTCATCTAAGGGTCATAATACCACACTTGTACCACTCACATTTATCAAAAACTAACACCTTGATTCCTCACCTACTCTATGTCAAATCTACTAGATCAAATCTCAAAACTAACATCGTCGCCCTCTTGTTGCCATCATTTTTTTTTTATCATGACACGTGCCTCAAATTCAAGCTTAGTGTCTAGTACAAAATATGGACAACAACTATTTCTCATATATTACACTAACTTACAACTAGTAGATAAAATAAATAAAACACTATACTCCTAAAACCTCGTGAGAAAATAGTGGATTCTTGCCTTATACTAATTACGATCTATCAACATATTCTCTTTCCCATCATTTCCTAATTGGTTCTATAACCCTCTGAATATCATGGGCTCTCCCTTTAACAATCATAAGCCTAACTCAGATCTATCACCTCATGAATACTCTACTTTTCTATTCAACACTTATATTTGATCTTCCCTAACATAATGAAACATCAACATAAACTCACTTCTTGTTATCATATACTCCAATTCATCCTAACCAAAAACTACTCCTCTAACTTCTATCATGAAATCCACAAAAAATTGCTACTCCTTAGCCCATACATAAGTGAAAAACTCCTCATTAATTATTTAATAGGTACATGGGTACAACTTACGTACTGTACTCAATACCTATTCCCATCTCGTAAGTTACTACACTTCCAAATGCATAATTATAACTATAGGCACTTCTACTACTAATGACTCATACTATCGCAAATCACATTATTTATCAAGCAACAATACTAATCAAGCACTTTAAAAAATACTTCTCTCTTAAAGGTATTGTCACGCCCCAAATTCAAGGGGCACAACTGGCTCCTAATGCCAAACCTCAGACCCAAGCCCGACCCTACTGAACCATTTGCTACTAGCGTATGGCAGCCACATGCGATCAAGAAAACAAATAAGTATATCTCGGCTTAAAACTAATCCCTTGGCAGGCAAGGCCTCTGTCAACAAATCTATAAAAGAAACAACTACTCCCAAGAATTCATATAAAGAAATATCCAACTAGAACAGAAGTCTTGATTGGGCCGTTGAGGCCACCATGGTCTCTAAACCAAAACTAAAAGCATGTATATATCAAGAAAATAAATCAACAGCTCACAAGCTTCAGCAAACCAACAAACTAGGCCAGCATGGCCATAACGTAGCTATACACCCACACACTAGTCTGCAAGCCTCTAAGAGTAGTAAAAATTGGCAGGATAGGGCCCCATCCTACCCATAAAAATATATACAACAAAAGCTAACAAACCTCCCAACTCTGGCAGCTCCGGAGGAAAGGGGATAGCCAACTGGATAAAAGTCAATCCTGCTGCTGAGGAGGTCTATTGGGACGTCTGTCGGGACCTACATGCATGAATGCAACATCACTAGGCAATGGAGCGTTAGTACAAAATAATGTACAGAGTATGAAAGACAATAGACTATGAGCAGGTATCCTAATATACTTGGAGTAATCCGATAAATAAATCACGGATAAGATAAGTGTACTGACCTACTCCTAAATCTAAACATATCAAAAATAATAAAACAACAACCTAACCAAGCTCCCATGAGCTTGGCAGGTACAAACAGCACACCAGACCACCTACCCAGGTCCCCATAAGCCCAGAAGGTGCAAATCAATCTATATACCCCTATTGGTAGTCCCCCTAGCCCCATAGGCAGTCACATAGTCCTGTTACGCAATATTATATCCCCGTAGGTAGAAGATAGCTCTCTTAGGCATCAATATAGCATATAGATAATTCATAGCCCTCTTAGGCAACAACATGGCCCTGTAGGCAACACATAGCCTTCTTAGCATCAATATAGCCCCGTAGGCACCTCATTGCCCTTCTAAAGGTCAATATATCCCCGTATCCAACTCATAGACCTTCTAGGCATTAAGATAACCTCGTAGGCAGAACATAGCCCTTCTAGGAATAAATCACAATCCTGCAGCTAACCACAATAGCCCCAAGGGCAACAATAACAATCTAATAGCTAAAAGCGAGCAATTTAGTTATAAGTAACCTATAAAAATAGCCTCTAAGTTGTGTCCAACATAGGGACGCTACTAACTGAATAAGAATTTCGACAAGGGAGGATTATATCCACTCGAGCAGCCAACAATCAACAATAACGGCTACAAGTATAACAATGACAACAAACCAATTACACTGCTCCTAAGCTTTAAGGAAATATGTCTTTAGAAGGGAATAACCTTAACATACCTCTCCAATGAACGCTCGAAAGGCCGTAATTCCTTCACAAAAGTTGTTCCTTATGTCCTAAGCTTCACAAACACTATATATACACAACTGGTACGCACCTATAAATAGTTCATAATTAATCTTAAATCGGCAGATTTGCCATATTGGCCTAACTTGTCGAAACATCCGTAGAAATTCATAAAAGCAATCATAAAAGAGTCCCGAGATGAATACCTTAGTTAACCAAGGGTAAACCTTGAAGAAAAACCAATAACTACAAATTTATATCTTCAAAAACTAGCTCCAAACGCAACTCATAGAAGGGAAAAACGTTTACCGGGTGTAAAGATCATGATTCTAGGCACGGGGTAACCTTTAATGGTAGAAATCATCAAAAACTAACCTTCATCATACAAGAACTCCATCGGAACCCTCTCTTAAGATTTATTTTTGGTTTGGAAGTGAAAAGAAATGTTTTCATGGCTTAAAATGTTTAATAAGCCGACATACCACATTTTTTACCCGACCCGGATTCTACCCCAGCAATCCATAGTAGAACCCTAGTAACGTTTTACTCCGATATTGGTTGAACACGAGGTTTTTTTTGTTGCAAACTAGACTCATAGGCCTTCGATTTAATGGGTGATAGGCCTTCTAACTCTTTATATATTGGGAGAAAACATCCAAGAGATTTGACCCAAATTTCAGAGAAATCTTTAAAAAGAAACTTACGATAACTTTCGCCAACTTTTATTTTGCTACTTACCTAACTTCAAAACTTGAGATACTACCCTTGAGCACTTAAAATATGACATACCACATCATTCTTAATTTATTACCCACCCTCCTTGTCTTTCCACGAAGATACGAGTTAATTTAGGCATTTTAAAAAGTCAGGGTGTTACATCGTTCCCCTCTTAGAAACATTCATCCTCGAATGAACAATCTGAGTCACGCGGTTAAATCCTTAGGAGTTGCCAAAATTTAGGAAGAGTATCCTTTGTAAATGTGACTATCAAGGAACCTGAAACGCAGAAATTCTAACCTAGGCGTCTCACAGGACGGCATAAATAGCTAAGCATTATAGCGCCGCAATAACAGTGCGAGCAAAAATGTAATGACAACAACCATAATAATAAGCAACAATATAAAAAATTAGACAGGTATCTTACCTCACTGCACTAATATAAACTGATATGCCATCACCTTGGGGGTATGAAGCAAGTGAGGATATTTGGACCTCATGCCATCTTCAGCTTCCCAAGTCACCTCTTCTCTATTCTTGTTTCTCCATAATACTTTAACCGAAACTACCTCTTTGGTTCTCAATTTATGGACCTATCGATCTAATATGGTAACTGGAGTTTCTTCGTAGGACAACTCCTCTGTGATCTGAACATCCTCAACTGGGACAACCCGAGAAGGGTCTCCTACGCACTGCCGTAGCATCGATACATGGAAAACTGGATGAACATATTCTAGACCCGAAGGAAATTCTAACTTATAAGCCACCCTTCCTACCCTCCGAAGGATCCGGTATGGCCCAATGACTCTAGGACTAAGCTTGCCCTTTTTTCGAAATCTCATAACACCCTTCATAGGCAAATCTTTTAAGAATGCCAGTCATCGATACAAAACTCTAAGTCCCTTTGTCGCACATCTGAGTATGACTTATGTTGGCTTTGAACTGTTAGCAACCTCTCCCGAATGAGCTTAATCTGCTCCACTATCTTCTGTACTAAGTTCGGTCCCATCAACCCTGATTCACCGACCTCAAACCATCCAATGGGGGACCTACATTTTCGCCCATAGTGCCATCCCAATTCTGTAATGACAACTATTATTGTATGGGAACTCAATAAGAGGCAAGTGGTAATCCTAACTTCCCTTGAAGTCTAGCACGCACTCCCGTAACATATCCTCGAGTGTTAAAATTGTGTGCTCAACCTTGCCATCTATCTGAGGGTGAAAGGCTATACTAAGATTAACCTGTGTCCCCAATCCTTTCGGGAAGGATTTCCAGAAGTTGGCGGTAAATTGTGCTCCTCTATCAAAGATAATAGCTACTGGGACACCGTGTAGCCTAAAAATCTCTCTAATATAGACCCCTGCATAGTCTTTGGCCGTAAAAGTAGCCCTGACTGGTAAGAAGTAGGCCGATTTTGTTAGTCTATCAATAATTACCCAAATAGAGTCGAACTTGCGACGCGATTTTTGGCGGTAAATTGTGCTCCTCTATCAAAGATAATAGCTACTGGGACACCGTGTAGCCTAAAAATCTCTCTAATATAGACCCCTGCATAGTCTTTGGCCGTAAAAGTAGCCCTGACTGGTAAGAAGTAGGCCGATTTTGTTAGTCTATCAATAATTACCCAAATAGAGTCGAACTTGCGACGCGATTTAGGTAACCCTGTAATAAAATCCATATTAATTGCTTCCCACTTTCATAAAGGAATGGCTATCTCCTGAACTAGCCCAGCGGGCTTTTGATGCTCAACCTTCACCTGTAGGCAGTTAGGACACTATGCGACAAACTCAACAACGTCCTTCTTCATCCCGTGCCACCAATAGATCTCCTTAATATTATGGTACATCTTGTTCGAACCAGGGTGAATAGAATAACGGGAATGATGTGCCTCTTCCATAATCCGATGTCGAAGCCCTGCAACATTCGGAACACAAAATCGACTGCTATATCTAAGGACTCAATCTCCTGCTATATCAAATGCTAAAGACTACTGATCCTTAGCCTTTGCTCTAAGCTGCTCTAATCTAGGATCCTTTTGTTGCCATGATTTTACTTCTACAACTAGAGATGATATGGCTGTGTCCTGAATTGTTACCCCACTATTTTCTGCCTCTAACAATCTGACTCACAAGTTACCTAACTGATGAAGCTCTCGCGCTAACTCACGTTTCTCAGCACCTAAATAGGATAAACTACCCATAGATCTTGTCCTGAGGGCATCGGCTGCCACATTCGCCTTTCGTGGATGATATAAAATATCCACGTTGTAGTCTTTCAGTAACTCAAGCCATCGACGCTGTCACAGATTTAACTCCTTCTGTTTAAAGATATATTGAAGGCTTTTATGATATGTGAATATGTCAACATGAACGCCATAGAAACACTGTCTCCAGATCTTTAACGCATACACAACTGCAACTAACTCTAAATTGTGGGTCAGATAGTTATTCTCATGCTTTCTCAACTACCTTGAAGCATATGCGATGACCTTACCATGTTGCATTAGAACACATCCCAACCCAACACCAGAAGCATCACAGTACACCACATAGCCTTCTGAACCCTCTGGCAATGCTAGAACTGGTGTTGATGTCAACCTGTCCTTTAGCTCTTGGAAACTATGCTCGCAAGCCTCAGTCCACTAGAACTTAGCTGCTTTTCGAGTCAGCTTCGTTAATGGTGCTGAAAGTGAAGAAAAAACCTCTAAAAACCTTCTGTAATACCCAACTAACCCTAAGGAACTACGAATCTTTGTTGGAGTCATGGGTTTGGGCCAACTCTTTACGACCTCAATTTATTGTGTATCAACATCAATGCCTGCATCTGATACAATATGGCCTAGGAAAGCTACAGAGTCCAACCAGAACTCACACTTAGAAAACTTTGCATAAAGTTCTCGGTCTTAAAGAACCTGAAGGACTGCTCGCGGATGATTTGCATGCTCAACTTTTGAACGTGAATACACCAAAATATCATTAATAAATACAATCACAAACAAGTCTAGATACGGCCTGAATATACCATTCATCAGGTCCATGAACACTGATGGGGGATTAGTTTATCCAAAAGACATTACCAAGAACTCAAAGTGTCCATATCTGGTTCTAAAAACTGTGTTTGGAACGTCTTTCTCCCGAACTCGTATCTGGCGGTACCCTTATCTTAAATCAATCTTTGAGAAGCACTTAGCACCTTGTTACTGATAAAACAAGTCATCGATCCTCGGAAGGGGATACTTATTCTTTGTAGTTGCCTTATTCATCTGTCGGTAATCGATACACATTCTTAGTGAGCCATCTTTCTTCCTTACGAATAATACTAGCGCACCCCATGGTGAAGCACTGTGCCTGATAAAGCCTTTATCCAGCAAGTCTTTCACTTGATCCTTCAACTCCTTTATCTCAGCATGAGCCATTCTATAAGGAGGGATAGATATGGGTTGTGTACCTGGTAGTATATCAATAGCAAAATCAATTTCCCCTTCTGGAGGTATACCATGGAGCTCGTCTGGAAATATATCAAGAAACTCTTTAACTACTTGAAAAGACTGATGAGTCGGTGGTTCTGCATCTATATCATGAACGTGAACAAGATGATAAATATAACCCATAGTAATCATCCTCCTAGCCTTAAGATAGGAAATAAACCTACCTTTCGGCGTTGCTGTATCGCCTTTCCATTCCCGAACTGCCTCTCATGGAAAGTGGAATCTAACAATCTTTGTCTGGCACTCAACACTAGCATAACAAGACGCTAACCAGTCCATACCCATAATGACGTCGAAATCAACCATCTCTAACTCTATGAGGTCTACAGAGGTCTGACGGTCGATAATTTCTACCGTGCAACCTCGATAGACTTTCCTGGCAATAATAGACTCACCGACTGGTGTAGATACAATAAAGGGTCGATCTAATGACTGTGCTACTATAAATAACTTTCCCGCAATAAATGGAGTAACATAAGATATAGTAGATCCAGGATCTATCAAAGTATAAACACAATAGGAGCAAACAATCATCGTACTTGTCACAACATCTGGTGATGACTTTGACTCCTGTCGGGTGGCTAATGAATATGTACGGTTCTGTCCACTACCAGAACTAGATGCCCCCTCTCTGCCTCCGCCTCTACCTCTACCTGCTAAAGTCTGGGGTCCACGACCTATAGACTGTGCTGATGAGGAGGAACCTACTACTGACCTAGTCGACTAACCTATACCACCCTGACCTATGGTCAGGTAGTTTCTCCACACATGCCCCTCCTGTCCACAAGAATAACAACCTGTGGAACCCTGTCTACACCTCCCGAAATGCATCCTACTGCAAGTAGTGCAACGCGGGGGGGCTTTCCTAGCGTGGCCTGAACCCCTCTATTGTTGAGAGCCTAATGCTCGTTGAAACGACCCCAAAAATATCCGAAAATGTGCTTCGGAAACACCTATAATTGTAATTTCCATATATCTCAAAATCCGTGCATCATTTCGGAAATTCGACTTTATATTCTTATTCAGGGGGTCAAATTGAGTGGGAAATGGGTCTAACCC
>NW_006238942.1:2777031-2786465 GCF_000226075.1 Solanum tuberosum | reverse complement strand
ACCTATGTTTAGAGGTGGTGTTGGACAAGTTGTGTATTATGCTTGAGCTTGACTCATCTATGGTATTTTTGTATCATTCTTATTTTTTTTGTTTCTCTTGTTCCCTTAGTCCCGATTTCCCCCTTCATTATGCTTATCGCTTATGGTCATTTTTTTTGCTTCCGCGACCAAGGATGTGTAATGATACGCTATGAGGCTTGTTTGGGGTTCCTTCGGGTTCCCCATTCGCCGGTCACGTCTAGGCCCTAGGCTTGGGTCGTGACACTCGTGAACCCTCACCTCGGTATGACTATCTGTGACGATCAAATCTATTACCCTGGAACTGTTGTGGTGGAGGTCTAGATGGCCTAATAGAATATCGAGGTCTAGAACCACCCTGAAAATCTCCCTGTGAACTAGCGGGCCTAGCCCTCTTCTGTCTCTCTCTCTCGACCCTCGCACTCATATATTGTAGATGTTAGCGATCCTCTATGCCTTGTGCAAAGGCCTGAATTCTCAAGATATCCATATTATTATTTAGTGAAGTGGTAGAAAAAGCGTCGATATAGTCTGAGTCGAGCCCTCCCACAAATCTACGCACCCCATCGTATCAACAAATGCTGGTGCATATCTAGCCAATAAGTCAAATCTCAGCCCGTACTCTCGAACACTCATGCTGCTCCATTTGATTTCTTTATCATTTTAGGTATAATTTCTTGTTTCTTGATGTGTGGCTAAAACCCCCCATTCTTGGGGTGTGATTTAGCAAATATGTGTTGATATTATTGTTGGATTTTGCTTGCTGATAGGTTAGATGCATTTTAATGGTGATTTCACCTAGTGGTTGTGGTTTAATTTAATGGGTTTGTAGTTGCAAATACAAAACCACCCATGTGTTTTCGGCTTGCGAGAGAGAGAGGTCGCGAAACCTAGACCGCTGGACTCATGGCCTAATGATTGGGTTGACATGAGGTTCAGCCCGAGAGGGTGAGCCCTAGTCCCATATCCTAACACTCAGCTCGAGAGAGTGAGTGGGGTAAGACGTAGGCTGGCCTTCATACGGCAAATGGGTGTCCGAGAGGAACCCATTTGAAACGGGGTAAGTTGCCCGAGAGGAAACTTATTTCCATATAAAGCTTAGCCTAGTCACTATTATCTTGCAAATTTCCTATCGAAAACATGTACCCAATGATTTATATTAATATATATTGCGGTCACACCCCCAAGAACTTCTCCCCATACTTGAATTCTCTCTTTATTTTTGTTGTTTTAGCCATACTTGTGACAAACCCCCTTTGTTATTTGACACATCTACTCCCAAGATTTCATATACAGAAATATCCAACTAGTACATAAGTCCTGATTAGGCCGTCAAGGCCACCATGATCTCTAAATCAAATTTGAAAGCAGATATATATCAAGACAATACATCAACAGCTCATAAGCTTCAGCAAACCAACAAACTAGGCCAGCATGGCCATAACGTAGCTATACACCCCACACACTAGTCTGCAAGCCTCTGAGAGTAGTAAATATTGGCGGGACAGGACCCCAGCCTACCCATAAAAATATATACAACAAAAGCTAACAAACCTCCCAACTCTAGCAGCTTCTAAGGAAAGCGGCTAGCCAACCAGATAGAAGTCAATCCTACTGCTGAGGAGGTCTACTGGGTCGTCTGTCGGGACCCGCATGCATGAATGTAGTGCCCCCAGGTAATGGGGTGTCAGTAAGAAATAATGTACAGAGTATGGAAGGCAATAGACTATGAGCAAGTATCCTAATATACCGGGAGTAATCGGATAAATAAATCACGGATAAGATAAGTGTACTGACCTGCTCCTAAATCTAAACATATCAAAAATAATAAAACAACAACCTAACCAAGCCCTCAAAAGCTCGGCTGGTACAAAGAGCACACAAGACCACCCACCCAGGCCCCCATAACCCCAGAAGGTGCCAATCAATCTACATACCTCTATCGATAGACCCCTAGCCCCGTAGGTAGTCACATAGCCCTCTTAGGCAATATTATAGCCCTCTTAGGCAATATTATAGCCCCATAGGCAGAAGATAGCTCTCTTAGGCATCAATAAAGCGTATAGACAACTCATAGCCCTCTTAGGCAATAACATGACCTTGTAGGTAACACATAGCCTTCTTAGGCGTCAATATAACCACGTAGGAACCTCATAGCCCTTCTAGGGGTCAATATAACCCCGTAGGCAACTCATAGACTTCCTAGGCATCAATATAGACCCGTAGGCAGAATATAGCTCTTCTAGGCATAAATCACAATCCTGCAGCTAACCACAATAGCCCCAAGGGCAACAATAACAATCCAATAGCTAAAAGCGAGCAATTTAGTTATCAGCAACCTATACAAATAGCCTCTAAGTCGTGTCCAACATAGGGACACTACTAACTGAATAAGAATCTCGAGAAGGGAGGATTATATCCACTCGAGCAGCAAACAATCAACAATAATGGCTACAAGTATAACAAAGATAAAAAACCAATTACATTGCTCCTATGCTTTAAGGAAATATATCGTTAGAAGGGAATAGCCTTAACATACCTCTCCAATGAACGCTCGAAAGATCGTAGTTCCTTCACGAAAATTGTTCCTTATGTCCTAAGCTTCACAAACACTGTATATACACAACTGGTATGCACCTATAAACAGTTCATAATTAATCTTAAATCGGTAGATTTGTCATATTGCCCCAACTTGTCGAAAAGTCCATAGAAATTCCTAAAAACAATAATAAAAGAGTCCCGAGATGAATACCTTAGTTAACCAAGTGTAAAACTTGAAAAAAAAACCAATAATTAAAAATTTATATCTTAAAAAACTAGCTCCAAACGCAACTAATAGAAGGGAAAAATGATTGCCACGTGTAGATATCATGTTTCTAGGCACGGGGGGAACCTTTAATGGTAGAAATCGTCAAAAACTAACCTTCATCATGCAAGAACTCCATAGGAACCCTCTCTTAAGCTTTCTTTCTGGCTTGGAAGTGAAAAGAAATGTTTTGATGGCATAAAACGTTGAATAAGCCGACATACCACATTTTTACCCGATTCGGATTCTGCCCCAGCAGTCTGTAGTAAAACCCTCGTAACTCTTTACTCCGATGTCGGTTGGACACGGGGTTTTGCGCGTTGAAAACATGACTCGTAGGCCTTAGATTTAATGGGTGATAGGACTTCTAACCCTTTATATATTGGGAGAAAACATCCAAGACATTTGACCCAAATTTTAGAGAAATCTTTAAAAAGGAACTTACGATAACTTTCACCAACTTTTATTTTGCCACTTACCTAACTTCAAAACTTGAGATACAACCCTTGAACACTTAAAATATGACATACCACATCGTTCTTAATTTATTACCCACCCTCCTTGTATTTTCATGAAAATACGAGTTAATTTAGACGTTTTGAAAATTCGGGGTGTTACAGGTATCACTTAAAACAACGTTTTGAGAAGAGAATCTAAGAGCACGTCTCTCTTGGCTCAAACACTCAATTCATATGAATAACGGTGCATTATTTCCAATCAATACACTTAATGCACACTAATAGGCTTCTCTCAAGCCCCTCTACAATCTCTTGGCCTTCTGAACACTTTATTTGAGAGTAACTCTTCATTAAGGATCTGGAATTTGCTATTTCAACCACCTAGAGTATGAGGTCTAGTCAAACAGATTTGAGAAACACACGAGTCTGAATAAAATTCTTAGCGAACAACTTTATCGCATGATCTAAAGTATGAAAGAAGGGAATTTTTTTCTAAAATGTCTATAGTACCTTATTTATATAAGTGGGGCCCTCACAACCATAAATAATATCCTACTGACACGGCTTTATAGACACCCTAGGATACTTGAACTTTGTGCTCTGATACAAAATTTGTCATGACCCGAACCTACACCCTGGATGTGGTCGGCACTTGAGAACTATTGTTGGTCCCCAAGAAAGCCCTCATCATGGCTGACTACAAGCGGAAGACTAACTCAAGAATACACAAACATCAAAACCAAAGAATTATTTAAAAACAACTTATTAAATCTTAAAATTTATCTAAAAATACTGAGTATTAGACATAAAGTCTGAAATAAAATATCTGAAACTGAATACTGCAAGACTGACCAAGATTGTCTATCTATGAAGCCTCTAGTGTGTATAAAAAAAAGGTGTCAAAAAAAGACCCAGAACACCTCAAAGCATTACGTCCAACAAATCATAAACTACAGTCCTCCGAAATCAAGAAAGCCTCACCAAAAGCTAATAAGCGGATGATATGATCTCAACGGGTCTCTTGTTGATAATCCTAAGTACCTGAATCTGCACCATGACACGATGCAGGTCGAATGACATCAGTACGTTGAATGTACGAGTATGTAATAGGGATGAATAACACAATAACTGAATTGGAAGGATAAAAATAACTCAACTGAAATATAGTATAAATCATGATGAAGTCATTTAAGCTCTTATTGTAGGAATGCAATAATAGTAAATAGTGAACTGAAATGTATATATAAAAATATATTTTACTTTACTTTATTGGAGAGTTTCTCTAACAAACAATCATCACTATGAGCCTTGTGATGATACAATGTCTTACCCACGTTTCCAGAGCCGCCCTATACCTTGCCAGTGTATAAAACGCAACTTAACTGCCGGATCAACTAAAAAAACTTCTTGAGGAAGGTGAGGAGTCACCTGTGTTGCGATACGATTCTATCTACATTGGCGGCGTAGGTTATGGAGTTAGAGTTATCTGAACTCTTACCCCAAATCGGTGCTCAATACTACTCCCAAAATATAACTTAATACTTATGTAAAAGTACTCTTTGGGTTGAGATAATTTCTCAAAAGCTCTTTAAGAGGTACCTGAAGTTGTGTGCAGAATCTTTCTGAAATACTCTGAATATTCTTTATACTTTTCTGAAAATAGTTCTCCCTTTTTTAATGTAAAAGTGATACATTTGGAACCATATAAGTTCCCTCAAAACTCTTAAAATAACTAGTATTTAGGTTATGATCATGAAAAGTATATATGAAATCATATTCTGATGTGATCATTGATGACTCTAAAAGTCATACTGCATAAACATTGATGTCATATCTAGATGTCATACTGCTTTATCATTGATGGCATATTCGACTGTCATACTAATCATTTAGCGTAGTTCTTTTCTCAATGTGAAAATAGTACTTTTAGAACTATTTGTGATCCCTTAAACTCTTGTCAATAGGTACTTTAAAATACTCTTGAACTAACTATAAAATTCAAAAATCAATGCACAAAGGTTTTCAACAAACTATCATCAACTAGGGTTCATGTGAAATAAAAGCATGAACAACAACCAAATAATTATGCATAATATAGTGCAACTCATAATCAAGAATTTAGAATTCGAAATAAATAACTTAACTCATATCAAGAATTTTTGAAACTAAGGGTATGACTGTAGATTAATCTTTTACCAACTGAATTGATATGTAGGGCGTGATGACGAACTCATTCCATCACTATGAATAGCCTTACATACCTTATACGCTCCAAATTCTTGAGAAAGGTGAGATCTTTGGATGAAAATATAGCAAGAATTTAATTCTTGAACCTTAGAGATGAGTTCTTGAGGAGGTTTCTTGAAAATCTATGAATTTCATGAGTAGGAGATATTAATTCGTGTTAAGATGAAAAAATTATGAAGTTCTATGGTAAAATCTTACCTTTGATGATGGATGAATTTTGGAGGAAGTTAGTTTCTCGAAAACTTCTCTTTCTAGGGTAACTTTATGAGTTAAGGAGGTGAACTACGAACTTGGGGGTTTTTCAAAGACCCAGATGCTTGTGCGCCCGCACAGAAAATGCCTCAGACACACATCTAACTACGCAGGAAGGCAGTAGTTGCTGCCTCACCGTGCACCCGTGCGGAAAATGCCTCGGTCGTGTGGCCAGCGCTTGACAAGATAGTGTCCAGTAAAATAGGCATAACTTTTTACTCCGAACTCTAATTGATGCAAACTTGGTGGCATAGTAAAGAAGACTCATAGACCTTTAATTTGATAGGCAATGAGTCACGTAACTCTTCATATTCTAAGAGATATGATCGTTTTAAGTTGACCCATGCGTAAACTAATGCGAAAAACTAAGCCGGTAGAAAGACTTTAAACTTGACTAAGTGTTAGAGGTCCCTTATGACTCCAAATCACTTCCGATACCCTTTATACACTTGGTGAAGAACCTAAAAACACATGATCAAGTAGTACATCGCCTGGTTCAAGCTCACATACTTAAGACAAATGATTCGAATTCGAAAAATAAATTTTTGGGGTGTTACATTAAATGAAGTCACTCCTGTGGAAGAAACAAAAATTAAGAAGAGCTAAAAAATATGAATTAAAAGTTGTTCACAATTTATGTGTTATTATTACAAATATTTAAAATTGTTGTAAGTAAAAATAATTTATGCAAATAAGAAAACACTTATACAAATAAGTATTAATACTACTGGTCCTAGACGATTTACTTGATTTTTTTCCTTTATTTTTATTATCAATGTTTTTTCTCCATTTAATATGTATTCTACTATATACCATCGTACTTTTGCATAGATAAATAAAATAATATTTCAATAAAATTTAATAAAATAATTATTTTATTATTTTTAAAGAAATAATTTAAAATAAAAACTATGTTTCAACAAAATTTAATAAAATTATTAAATGATCATATTATTACTTTTTTAAAAATGAATTAGTTTAAAACAAAAATTAAATTTCATGAAAAAATAATTAAATTGGTTGGATGACTTTCGAGCGAAATATAATAGTTGAGTGGCTTTGACATCTTAAATTGTTGCTTCAGAGAAATTAAGATGTTTGGTTCTAGTGATTGTTGTATTGGCTGCAGTTGTTGGGAGCCAAACCATTATCACTGGAACCTTTTCATTTATTAAACTATGCACCACTATGTGATGCTTCCCACGAGTCAAAATACTTAGGGCTCGTTTGACCATACGATATGGAATTATTATATGATATCATAATATGAAATCATGAGATGAACTTAAAGTTTTGTATGAACATGCGATATGGAACTTTTGTGTTGTATATTTTCTCATAAACATATGAAACTCATAAGTTGTAAAACTATTAAAATAGCCCTAATTATTTATTCAGTCTTACCAAATAAACAAAAAAATACAAAATTACATAATAAATTATCACAAAGATATTTGTTCTCCACTTAAATAATTGTTTCATCTAACTTTAATAGATCAAACTTTAAATCAGTACAAAGAATTGAACACAAATTGCAGTGTACTAGTCTTTCATATAATCCTCCCATATAGTACGGACAATATCCTCACGTTAACTTGCATTTTTCGATCATATGACCGAGAAGACGAACCAACATTGTTACTTTGAGCCATTTGTTTGTCAATATCATTCACAACTATATTTTCATGCTCATAGACCATAAATATTTCATCACTCCTTTGGTATTCTCGCAAATAATTATGTAACATTGTACAAGCAATGACAATTTTCACTTGTGTGGCAATATCATAATGGTTCATGCCTTGTTTCACTTGTGTGCAATTACACATTTTCAATGCATTGATTTCGTACTAAAATCAAACATATTGGAAGTAGTGATTATCAAACATACAACACCAATTTTGTCATTTTTCATATTTAATTGCTTTAAACATTTTCATATGTAGCTGAACGAGAAGTTCTTTTTGTTATGAAAAAACAAAATTTTTTTTTACTCCCTCCGTTCTTATTTATATTCACCAAATAAATTCCAATTTATCATTTATATGCACCAAATTTAAAGTAATAATAAATTTTATGTTGGTGAGAATAATTAATTTTAAAAGGTAATGATGTGATTAATAATTTTATTTACATATGAAATAAATGGTTAGTAGATATAAATGTGAGGTTGTTTTAACAAAATATAAACTTGTATTCAAATCATGATATGGAATTCCCAAATCATGATTTTTGGAGAATATGAGATTTCATCTCATGATATGGAATTTCCAAATCATAATTTTTGGAGAATATGAGATTTCATCTCATGATATGAAATCATGAGATGGAATACGCGTGAAATCGCATGTCCAAACGCTAATTTCATCTCACAATTTTGTATTGTGATATGATGTCGCATGGCCAGACCCCTACTTAATATCTCATATGGTCCCTCAACTGTCACATGACAGTCAAAGCGATACGTATTTTATTTTATCTTTTGTCTCATCAAACTTTAGACTTGTACGAAGTATTGATAGGTCAATAGATGGGGGTAAACCCTTAAAATAATATGAGTTTTGTTAACAACATGCTTGAAGTTTCTTTAAAATTGAAGTCTTCAAATCTTCCGAGTATACAAGCTGAAGTCTTCAAATCATCCAAGAATACAGGCTAAAATCTTCAAGTCTTCCAAGTATGCAAGTTGAAGTCTTCAAATCCTCCAAGTATGCAAGATGAAGTCTTCAAATCTTCCAAGTATGCAAGTTGAAGTCTTTAAATCCTCCAAGTATACAAGTTGAAGTCTTCAAATCCTCTAAGTATGCAAATTAAAGTCTTCAAAGTCCTCCAAGTCTGCAAGTTGAGGTCTTCAAATTCTTTAATTCTGCAAGTTGAAGTCTTCAATTTCTTCAAGTATGCAAGTTGAAATCGTCAAGTCTGCTGCATCTTCAAAGTCCTCCAAGTCTGCAAGTTGAGGTCTTCAAATTCATTAATTCTGGATTCTATGATATGTAAATATGATTAAATTATTTTTCTACTATTAAAATAGTTTTACGATTTTGATACGTTAATAAATTAACTAAAAGTTGAATGACCATCCATTAAATCGCGGTTTATTAAAAATACCTACCTTTGATTGATTTGAAGTCTTTGCCAATTCCAGCTCCATTTTCAGCTGCTGAATTTCCAATTCCATTTCCTTGATGACATGATCTTTCATTTCTAGCCCTTCTTGAGTTGAAGTCTTCAAATTCTTCAAGTCTTCAAGTTGAAATCCTCAAGTTGAAATCTTTAAGTCTACAAGTTGAAGTCTTCAAATTCTTTAATTCTGCAAGTTGAAGTCTTCAAATTCTTCAGGTCTACAAGTTGAAGTCTTTAAGTTGAAATCTTTAAGTCTACAAGTTGAAGTCTTCAAATTTTTCAAGTCTACAAGTTGAAGTCTTCAAATTTTTCAAGTCTACAAGTTGAAGTCTTCAAATTTTTCAAGTCTACAAGTTGAAGTCTTCAAATTCTTTAAGTCTGCAAGTTGAAGTCTTCAAATTCTTCAAGTCTGCAAGTTGAAGTCTTCAAATTCTTTAAGTCTGCAAGTTGAAGTCTTCGAATTCTTCAAGTCTGCAAGTTGAGGTCTCCAAATTCTTCAAGTCTGGAAGTTGAGGTCTTCAAATTTTTTT
>NW_006238942.1:2775445-2776841 GCF_000226075.1 Solanum tuberosum | reverse complement strand
TTGAAGTCTTCAAATTATTCAAGTCTGAAAGTTGAAGTTTTCAAGTCTTGACACCATAATTACCTTTCTTAGGGCGGGGATTTTTATCTATCCGCTTTCGCCTTAAGAATACCATAAATTACCTTTCTTAGGGCGGAGATTTATGTCTATCCACTTTCGCCTTAAAAATACCATAAATTACCTTTCTTAAGGCGGAGATTTACATCTATCTGCTTTCGCCTTAAGAATACCATAAATTACCTTTCTTAAGGCGGGGATTTATATCTATCCGCTTTCGCCTTAAGAATACCATAAATTACCTTTCTTAAGGCGGGGATTTATATCTATCCGCTTTCGCCTTAAGAATACCATAAATTACCTTTCTTAAGGCGGGGATTTATATCTATCCGCTTTCGCCTTAAGAATACCATAAATTACCTTTCTTGGGGTGGGGATGTGTATATATCTTCTTTCGCCTTAAGAATATTAGCTGCATGACAGAATTTAAAGTTAACTTCAAAATATCAACTAGAAAGATTCTGAAGGTATTAAACCCTGAATTTCGGATATGTTGTAGACCTTTGTGTATAGATTCTAAATAATCAAGCGGCTTGTGATTTCGTCGTTCCTACATCAAGACACAAGAGTTTTAGTAAAGCCACACAAATTTGCAATTTTCAGCATGACAGAATTTAAAGCTAACTTCAAAAAATCATCTAGAAATATTCTGAAGGTATTAAATTCCGAATTCTGGATATGTTAGAGATCGAGAAGTCTAGTTTCTGAAAAATCAAACCGTTCCTGATTTTGATTTTTCTACAATGAGATATGAATTTGCTACAACAAACGTGTCAGGCTGTAAAAAAGGGTGACGAAAATCAGAAAAAAGGGAAGAAAACTACCTTGAATTATGCCCCTTTCGTCACAGGCTCGTAGCTCACAATCTGTAATTGAAGACAAAATTGTGGATATAATGTGTCTATTTATAAATGTCATGTGGTGGAAATAAAATCCTTCTCCTAGTTCAATTATAATTCCTTTTTGTTTAGGACAATAGAAAAGGACATGAATTTGAAATTGAGTGGAACTACAATTCCTAGTTCAACTGCAATTTGAAAATTGTAACTTAAATGGCGTCATAAAATAAGATTTTGAGTCGGTGATTTATCCTACTACAACTCCAATTTGGAATAAAATTTGCATCATAATATAAGATGCATATTTAATATCCTCACCTGCCACGACAACGTGACATGAGTCCTTCTCCTAGACCAATAGTAATTCCTTCTTTTTGGGTTATGCTAAAGTAATTGACATAAATACTCTCCTGACCGAATTGGTTTTCCTATTGCTAGTGGCATGTTTGCCACGTAAGATTAAAGGGGTCACATGCCCACTCCAATTACATGTATTGGAG
>NW_006238942.1:2772191-2775337 GCF_000226075.1 Solanum tuberosum | reverse complement strand
TTCAGAAAAGAGGACCAAGAATTTTAACAAGAAGCTAGAGAAAGCTCGTGGATCAAAAGCTGCAAATTTCTCTACAAGTTCAAGAGTTCAAGAATTCAAGCATTCAAGTCTCAAGAATGTTCAAGTCTCAAGAACGATCAAGATCAAGAATGAAAAAGATCAAGAACAATCAAGATCAAGACCGCCGGATTCAAGATCAAGCTCGAAGCCCTTGGATTCAACTAGAAGTCAAGATCAAGATAAGGTTCAAGTTCAAGATCAAGATAAAGTTCAACATCAAATCCAAGTCTAAGTCCAAGTTCAAGATCAAGATCAAGATCAAGATTAAGATAGAGATCAAGATCGAGATAAATCTCAAATTCAAGATCAAGCTCAAGAGCCCTTGATTATATTTGAAAAGGCGAATTCAGAGGAATAATAGAGATTGTAACACGCGCACTTAAATCAATAAAATGATTGTTGCGATAATTTTTTCATTCTTGACTATTATTTTCTCTACGCGAATTTTATTGTCTACACATATCTCTCATCATATTCATATTCCAACCATCACTGTTCATAACATAATTAACTTCTGTAAATTCATCAGCAATTGTATGAGACAAAGGTAGAACATAGTGCAGTACCCCAAGTTGAGACTAATTGTCATGCCAGAGGCTATCATGAACCCTTCTAGGCCACCACCACACTTCCCAAATTATTTCTTGCTTGAAGCATCAACTTCCAAACTTGAGACCCCCTATCTATTCCACAGGCTGTGGTCCATGCCTCTTGCAATATTTATCCCATAAGAAATTGAACCACAAAGTGTTTTAGTTCTGAAGCTCCACAATAATTTAGAAAATAGAGCTTTAGAAAAATCAAATAAGGACCGAAAACCAAGACCTTCTTCTTCTTTAGGTACACAGATGTCATCCTAGGAAATCCAATGTTTTGCCCTCCCCTCTTCCATGAAATTCCATAAAAACTTAGCAAATATTCTATGGATGTCATATATGATGCATTTAGGAGAAACCAAACTAAACAATAGACATATGGGCTTACTTTGCAGTACATGCTTAACAAGGACTCTCTTACCTCCAAAGGATGACAATTTGCCCTTTTAAACATGAAGTTTATTCTGGATCTTCTTAATGAAATCTGTAAAATCAACTTTCAGTTTCTTAACATGACCAATACGGCACCTAAGATACATTAGATGAAATTTACCTCTTAGAAAACCAATAGCCTCTTCCACCACCTTCATAGATGCATTTGCAGCCTTGTTAGAGATGTAGAAGAAACTCTTGTCCTTGTTGATTTTCTGACCAGAATGTGCTTCATATTCCTGTAACACCTTCATTGTTAAATCCAAAACTTCTTGTCTTGCAGATGAGAATGTAATGGTATCATCTGCAGATGCCAGATGATTTAAGTTTTCACTCCATTTAGGCATACCAAAACATTTGAACTCATTGCAATAAAATAATTGGTTTAGTGCCTTATTCAAAACTTTGTAGTTAGTATAAATAAAGCAGGTGATAAAGGAACACCCCTTGTGGAATGAAAGAAGCCTTGGACTTGTCCATTAATGAGAATGAAATACTAGCTATTAGCCACAATTCTCCATACCATAGCAACAACTATTTTATCAAAGCCCATATGAGTTAGAACTCTTGCCAAAAACTTCAAATTCACCCTATCATATGCCTTTGAACACATCAAGTTTGATAACAACATTATCAGGTTTCCCCCTCTTTTCAATATCAGTTATAATTTCATGTTCCAGTAAAATATTCTCAAAATACTCCCTCCTTTTACAAAACTAGATTGGTATTGTGTGATTAACTGTAACACCCCAGAATCTAGTAGGATAATGTAGGGGCTATGTGCAAGGCATGAACTAGAGATTTTAGCCTTGGCACCCTTCATGGAAGCCCCCACAAGTTGTGAAGGGCACCACGAGTCGTGGTGGTGCTCGTAGACCTTAGGCAGTGAACAAACAAGGCTGCTCACCGCCCATGAGAGCCTAGACGGCTAGTGTTGGCCACCACAGATCGTGGTGCCACTCGTGGTGGTGAGTCAGTAGCTTTACAAGGCTGCCCAAAAGTTGGACCCTACCCATGAGCCACTAGACGACTCAGAAGGCCTTGACGGGCTGTGGGAGGGGTCGTGGTGGTGCCTTAGTATTTTATGGGTCAAGGAGTGGCTGCCTAGCCACTGGTTAGTGACCACGAGAGGGACCATGGCTCGTGGTAGGCACAAAGGCTCGTGTGGCCCTTAGTGACAGTGGGTAGTCCACTATTAAGTGGAAGGAAAATTGGGTGTTTCATATTTTAATTACAATAAAGCTAGGTCGTTTTACCCAAGCCTAGTACACCTTTATAAGTGATTTGAACCCTTTAAACTCAACTTTCAAGTCATTATTTCCAAAAACCCAAAAGAAATCCCAAAGTTCTTCGCTAAAATATTTCTCTCTCTAAAACTTGAGAAGAAGAAAGAGTTGGAGCTAGGATCAAGGTCAACTCTCCAATCCTCAAGCATTTGTGGGCTTTGTAATCAAGGTATGGTGGCTTTTCATCCATGGAATCCTTTCATCCATGGAGCCCCTTAAGATTACCTAATTGAGAAGTAGAAATTCCTAAATTGAGTTAGGGTTTCTTCTAATGTTGTGGGTATTGATATATGTTGATCCAATTGAGTGGATTATGATTGTTTATGCTTTAATTGAATAGATTAAATGGTTTTAGTATGAATTTACATGTACCCATGCCTAACCAATGATTCTAAGATGAATTTGATATAGATGGGTTTTACTCCATGAAAGGGGAAATTGAGGATTTAGATGTATTCATATAGGATTGATATGGTACATTATAGATTGCTTGAGAGTGAAGAATATAGACATTAATTTATTGAGAGTGAAGCATAACGACATGACTTATGAATATTAGGGATTTGAGAGTAAAGCTTATATGATGAATTATAATTAGCAGGGCTTTGAGAGTAAGCCTTATATTATGAATGTTGATTTGTAGATAAAATTGTTGTGGAAGTATTTACCCACATGATCTACTTTATGAATGTATGAATGTGTAAATGTGAAAGGTTTTCTCACATATAATGATTCTAGGTTGAAAGGCTTGCTCACCTAAAATGAATCAAAG
>NW_006238942.1:2743656-2771986 GCF_000226075.1 Solanum tuberosum | reverse complement strand
ACAAAACATTACCATAAATGTTTTTACTTTTCCTGAAAGGAAAATATAATATTCTTTCATATTTGGTTTATTCTTTTCTCTTAGGAAAAGGTTTTGGAGTAGCTAGTTCTTTTCTAGTAGGAAAGGTTTTAGGACTATATAAATTTGGGTTTGTTTCTTCTAACACAAACAAATAACATCCACAATGTAGTCGTTTAAGACTTTTGTTTATGGGGAGATTTATTCTCTATAAAGTTTCAATGTTTTTATTTATATTAGTTCTGATATAATACTATTTTGATTTTTAGTATAAGTTTTTGTTATTTGATTTATCAGTCATATGATTTGCAAATTGTTAGCTTTCGCTTGACGTCATACTCACATTCATAACCCAACAGAATGTTTAATAGTAGATAGAATTGTTGTGGAAGGATTTACTAACATGATCTACTCTATGAATGTATAAATGCATGAATGTGAAAGGTTTTCTCACATAGAATGATTCTAGGTTGAAAGGTTTACTCACCTAAAATGAATTAAAAAATTTATGAACTATGATAGATAAGACTTAGATTGGGTTGGCATGATTAGATGCACTCCATGGTAGCTTGAAGTAGTGATAAGAGATCCCTTCACGATAGCTTGATTTGGTAAGAGAAGATAATTTCATGGTAGCTTGAGTTAGTGGTCTCATGGATAGCCTTGGATTGAGCAATAGTACCCTTCTAATGGTTAGCTTGAACTAAGAACAATAGGGTGCTTTGCATGGTAGCTTGACTTGGTGAGGCCACACCATTTCATGGTAGCTTGGATTGAGAAATAGTACCCTTCATTGGATAGCTCGAACTAGCATGAGGAGATGCTTGTATGGTAACTTGACTTGGTATGGCCATACCGTTTTATGATAGCTTGGATTGAGCAATGATTTCCTTCCTTGGAAAGCCTGGACTTGCATAATAAGGTGCTTTCCATGATAGCTTGGTCTAGCATAAAGAGATGCTTTTCCTTGGTAGCCTTGAAATTGTAAATAGTAACCATTCACGGATAATGTCTTAGCTTGGATTAGTAAAGTAGTACTCTTCCATGGATAATGATTTAGCTTGGATTGGTAAGATGATATTCCTTCCATGGATAGTAGAAATAGCTAAGGAGGGACAAGTCCCTAATCAAAGTAGCATAGTTATGATGAAACAAGTTACTTAAATGAAGTATTGTAAGTATGTTTAATATGAGAATTGCTTGTTATGATAGATTAGTTTGGATTGTTGCTAGAGTTGCCTTCCTTGATATGTATGACTAGAGGTGGGTGACCCAAGTCTTGATTAAGGA
Organism: Solanum tuberosum; assembly: GCF_000226075.1. NCBI lineage: Eukaryota > Viridiplantae > Streptophyta > Magnoliopsida > Solanales > Solanaceae > Solanum > Solanum tuberosum. The sequence goes on along the minus strand of NW_006238942.1, from coordinate 2,770,678 downwards.
TAAGTGAGGTTACTTCAAGAAGTGTTCTTCTTATGATATGATGATTTATGTGCATTGATTATGCTTATGACTTATGTTGTTATCTCTTATCCTTTTGTTGATGTTTTATGCTAGCTATCATATTTAGTACATGTTTGTACTAACACATACTCTTGCCTATATTTCTTATCCAAATGTAGGGTTCGACGATTTCGACTCTCATCCCCGTGGCTAGGATCATAGTAGATCCAGATTTGAAAATTGGTGAGTCCTCATTGCATTCGAGGATTAGACCACCATTTTCTTATGTCTTTCATTTTATGTTTTGAACTATTGTATGGAATGTGTCCCAAATATATTCATCTTTTAGATGGTTTGAGATAAAGTGTATTAGACTTTCGCTTCATTTTATAAAGACTTTGATTATGTTTTAAATTTTTGCTAAATTCTATTATCCTATGTTTTGAAAGATAAGTATCTTGTATGAGGCCTCTCAGGGTCTCGTACGCCATGTTACACCTATGGTGTACCCCTGGGTCGTGACAAACTTGGTAATTGTAGCACAAGGTTTAGAATGGTTCTAGGATGTCTCAAAACCACTTCAAGTTGAGTCTTGTTCATTAGTGTGCAGCGCGCCAAATTTATGAATGACAAGCTACTAGATGCTTAGGAAACTTCACTTCTTCATTACTCTAAGTTGTGGGATAGAGTGTAACTCTCTAAGGTCTTTCTCCTAATCCTTACCCAATGATATTTAGGATATGACAACTACAAGGGCTAATGCTAGAAGGAATGAGGAAGACAATGTTGATCAAGAAGCTCCTCCCCAAGATCCACAAGCTTCGGTTGACCCTACGATTAAGAATGTGACTGATGCGGAGTTTAGGTATGCTTTTCAAGTGTTGGCTCAAGCTGTGATGGCTCAAGCCAATAGAGAAGTTGTGAACCCCATTAAACTAAATATGGGTACGATGGCTTCGAGAGTAAGGGACTTTACGAGGATGAACCCTCTAGAATTTTATGGTTCAAAGATTGAAGAAGATCCTCAAGAGTTCATAGATGAGGGCGTGACTTTGCTAGAGAAGGCGGAATTAGCCGCTTATCAACTTAAGAGCGTTGCACAGATTTGGTTTAACCAATGGAAAAAATCAAGGCCGGTAGAAGCGGGTCCCATAAAGTGGGAAAGGTTTAAAAATGGTTTTTTTAGATAAGTTCTTCCCTCTAGAGATAAGAGAGGCTATGATACTTGAGTTCATTAACCTTCGGCAAGGTAATATGAGCGTTAAGGAATATGCTTTGAGGTTCACTAAGTTGTCGAAATATGCACCATCTATAGTTGCCGACCCTAGGTCGAGGATGAGTAAGTTTGTGTTAGAAGTGTCTGATTTAGTGGTGAAAGAATGTCGTACGGCTATGCTTGTCCATGATATGGCTATTTCACGTCTAATGGTTCATGTCCAACAGATTGAAGAGGAGAAACTTAAAGGGAGATCTAGGGAGAGAAAGAGGTCTAGAATTGATGATGATAATTCCACTCATGCAAGGTCCGATGGACATGGTCGTCCTAGGTATAGACAAAGGTTTTTCGGACAAGGTTCCTCCAATGCTGCTAGGTATAATAAAGATAGGGTGTCGAACCCTAGACCGCAAGGAATTAGTAGTGAATCCCTATTGACTACTTATGCTAGGTGTGGAAGGAGGCATGAGGGTAAGTATCTAGCCGGCACTGAGGGTTGCTTCAGATGTGGTGAAACTGGTCACAAAATAAGGGATTGTCCAAATATTAAGGCTAAGAGAAGAGAGGGTGAGCAAGCTCCTCATAGTGGTTCATGTGCAAATGCTCCAAGGCAGAATAGGTTTTATGCTCTCCAGGCTAGAGGTGAACAAGAGTATCCTCCAGATATGGTGGTGTATGTTGAAAGTTTTTCAACTTGATTGCTTATGCTTTATTAGATCCTGGTGCTACCTTGTCTTTGTGACTTGATAGAATTGATATGCTAGACTTTAATGTTATCCTCGGTATAGATTTGTTGCACTCTAGTTATGTTTCTATTGATTGTAGAACCCGTGTAGTCAGGTTTCAGTTCCCAAGTGAGACTATCCTAGAGCGGAAGGGGGGAAATTCTATGCCTACAGGCCAGTGTGCTCCTTATATGAAAGCTAGAAGAATGATTTCTAATTGTTGCCTTTATCACCTAATTAGGGTGAGAGGAATAGATTTTAGTGTTGACCAACTCTAAGAAACTAGTTACTTTTCTAAGGTTGACCTTAGGCCGGGTTACCACCAATTGAGGGTGAAGGATGATGATTTCCCGATAAAAACTTTTAGAACCCGATAATGAAATTATGAGTTTTTGGTAATGTTGTTTGGTTTTACTAATGCCCCAGCGGTATGTATGAATTTGATGAATATGGTGTTTAGATAATACCTTCAGATGTTCAGTTAGTGGACTCCCCCAAGGGGTGGTGTTATAGTTCACCATGATTTAAAATCGTCTTGTGTGACGAAGGTGAAATCTTAGTAATATTTTGATCCGACCTTTGTTCATTTGAAAGGAGTTATGCTTAGAAAGTCCGTTTAGGATTTCTCCCAAGTGGGAGATGGTGTGCTTAGATAGCAAGGTCGTTGAGTGTTCCTAATGTTCATAATTTAGGTTTACTTGAAATTCCCACCCAAGAAGGGTGTAATGAGGTTTGGGAAGTATGGGAAGCTTAGTCCCCATTTTGTAGGCCCATATATATCTTGAGACATGTTGGTAAGGTTGCTTATGAGCTAGAGTTTACTAATGAGTTGGCATCGGTGCATCCGGTTTTCCATATCTCTATGTTAAATAAGAGTGTTGGAGATTCGAAATCTATAGATCCCTTAGAAGGGTTGAGAGTTAGTGAGAATCTCTCTTATGAAGAAGTACTGGTTGAGATTTTAGACCAGCAAGTTAAGAAATTGAGAAACACGGAAGTTGCTTCCGTGAAAGTATTGTGGAGGAATTATTTAGTTGAGGGTGCTACTTGGGAGGCCGAGGCCAATATGATGTCCCTATATCCTCATATTTTTCCTTCTACTCCTCGCATAGCTTGAGATAATGAATTCCTCATGGTTTGCTCTCTGTTGAAGTCATGCTTGTTTTAGATGTTCCCATGATTTTCTTATGATTATGCATGTTCATGAAAAACTTGTGTTTTCTAAAGAAAATGAGTTTATATGATTGATTTTCCTCACGTGTAGTGCATTGGGTATGAGTTTCCTATAGACTTCATGAAATGAATTGATGAACATACCTTAGCTTGGAGTTGAGAGATTCCTTCTTGGATGTATGCTTTTTGAGTATAGATTGAATATAGGCTCCATGATATTGTGTCGAGCATGGTTTTAGCTTGGAGATGAGAGTTCCTCCTTGAACATGAGAAATGTTGAAATTTCATGCATATTGGGTTGTTAGATGTAGTTCCTACTTTCCATATAATGAATTGAGTATGTTTAGCTTGGAGTTGATGTTTCCTCCTTGGTTGTGTGCATTTAAATGAGTTGCATGCATGATGAGCTGCTATACTTGAGTTGTTTCCTTTAAGAGGTTCCTAGAATGTCATTCAAAGACTAATGTTCCCAAGGGGGAGATAATGTAAAACCTCGGAATCTAGTAGGCTAAGCTAGGGCGAAGTGCAAGCCATGAACTAGAGATATTAGCCTTGGCGCCCTTCATGGAAGCCCCCACGAGTCATGGTGGTGCCGGTAGACCTTAGGCATTGAACAAGCAAGGCTGATCACCTCCCACGAGAGCCTAGACGGCTCATGGTGGCCACCACAGATCGTGGTGCTACTCGTGGTGGTGAGGTAGTAGCTTCAAAAGGCTGTCCAAAAGTTGGACCCTCCCCACAAGCCACTAGATGGCTCGTGAAGGCCTTGACGGGCCGTGGGAGGGGTCATGGTGGTGCCTTATTCTTTTAGGGGTCGAGGAGTGGCTGCCTAGCCACTGGTTAGTAAGCACCAAAGGGACCAGGGCTCGTGGTAGGCACCACGGCTAGTGCAACCCTTCGTGATTGTGGGCAGTCCAATGTTAAGTGGAGGGTAAATTTGGTCTTTCCGGTTTTAATTAGAATAAAGGTAGGTTGTTTTACCTAAGCCTAGTACACCTATATAAGTGATTTTAACCCTTAAAACTCACTAATCAAGTAATTATTTCCAAAACCCCAAAAGAAATCCCAAAGTTCTTCCCTCAAATATCTCTCTGTGTAGAACTTGAAAAAGAATAAAGAGTTGGAGCTAGGATCAAGGTCAAGTCTCCAATCCTCAAGAATTTTTGGGCTTTGTAATCAAGGTATGATGGATTTTCATCCATGGAATCCTTTCATCCATGGAACCCCTTAAGATTCCTCAAATGAGAAGTAGAAATTCCTAAATTGAGTTAGGGTTTCTTCTAATGTTGTGGGTATTGATGTATGCTGATCCAATTGAGTGGATTACGATTGTTTATGCTTGAATTGAGTGGATTCTGTGCTTTCAGTATGAATTTACATGAACCCACGCCTAACCCATGATTCTAAGATGAATTTGATATAGATGGGTTTTACTCCGTGAAAGGGGAAATTGAGGATTTAGATGTATTCATATAGGATTGATATGGTACATTATAGATTGCTTGAAAGTGAAGCATATAGACATAAATATATTGAGAGTGAAGCATATAGACATGAATTATGAATATTAGGGCTTTGAGAGTAAAGCTTCTATGAAGAATTATGACTAGTGTGACTTTGAGAGTAAAGCTTATATGTTGAACTATGATTAGTAGGGCTTTGAGAGTAAAGATTATATGATGAATGTTGATTACTAGATAGAATTGTTGTAGAAGTATTTACCCACATGATCTACTCTATGAATGTATAAATGTATGAATGTGAAAGGTTTTCTCACATAGAATGATTCTAGGTTGAAAGACTTGTTCACCTAAAATGAATCAAAGGATTTATGAACTATGATAAATAAGAATTAGCTTGGGTTGGCATGATTAGATTGACTCCATGGTAGCATGAAGTAGTGATAAGATATCCCTTCATGATAGCTTGAACTGGTAAGACAAGACCATTTCATGGTAGCTCAAGTTAGTAGATCTCATGGATAGACTTGGATTGAGCAATAGTACCCTTCCAATGGTTAGCTTAAACCAAGCACAATAGGGTGCTTTGCATGGTAGCTTGACTTGGTGAGGCCACACCATTTCATTGTAGCTTAGATTGAGAAATAGTACCCTTCTTTGGATAGCTTGAACTAGTATGAGGAGATGCTTGCATGATAGCTTGACTTGGTATGGCCATACCATTTCATGATAGCGTGGATTGATCAATAGTCACCTTCCTTGGAAAGCTTGGACTTGCATAATGAGGTGATTTCCATGATAGCTTGGTCTAGCATAAAGAGGTACTTTCCCTTGGTAGCCTTGAATTGGTAAATAGTAACCATTCATGGATGATGTCTTAGATTGGATTAGTAAAGTAGTACTCTTCCATGGATAATGATTTAGCTTGGATTGGTAAGATGATATGCCTTCCATGGATAGTAGAAATAGCTAAGGAGGGACAAGTCCCTAATCAAAGTAGCGTAGTTAGGATGAAACAAGGTTACTTCAAGGAAGTATGGTAAGTATGTTTTAATATGAGAATTGCTTGTTATGATGATAGATTAGCTTGGATTTTTGCTAGAGTTGCATTCCTTGTATATGTATGACTAGAGGTGGATGACCCAACTCTTGATTAAGGTTAAGTGAGGTTACTTTAGGAAGTGTTCCTCTTTTGATATGATGATTTATGTGCATTGATTATGGTTATGACCTATGTTGTTATCTCTTATGCTTATGTTGATGTTTTATGCTAACTATCATATCTATTACATGTTTGTACTTAGGCATTCTCTTGCCTACATTCGAGGATTAGACCACCATTTCCTTATGTCTTTTATTTTATGTTTTGAAGTATTGTATGGGCTGTGTCCCAAAGATATTCATCTTTTTGATGATTTGAGATAAAGTGTATTAGACTTCCGCTTCGATTTATAAAGACTTTGAATATGTTGAAAATATTTTAGATTTTCGCTAAATTCTATTATCTTATGTTATGAAAGATAAGTGGCTTGTATTAGGCCTCTCGGGGTCTTGTACACCATTTTACATCTAAAGTGTACCCCTAGGTCTTGACATTAACCTGGGTAGAAGACCTTTCAGTCTAACATGTACAATTTTGGAAATCACATTATTAATGAAATTACTTAAACTAATTGATCTTAGGTCTGAAAAGGTTTGAATAAACTCCCTTTTTGGAAGTAAAACCAAATTAGTATGATTTATTGATTTTGGCAGAGTGTGACCTTGAAAATAGGCTTGTACAACATTAATAACATCAACCCCCACAATTTGCTAACATGATTGATCAAAGTTTCGAGTAAATCCATCAGGCCCACAAGCACTGTATCCATTCAACTTAAAAACCACATACTTGATTTCTTCTTCTCCTGACATGGTTTTGATAAAATAGTTGTCTTCTAGAGTGACATGTGATTGAATTTGTTGTAATGGGCTATAATCTTCATTACACTCAGTTCTAGTGAACTAACACATTGTAAAATTTCAAGGCTTCCCCATAAATATCATCATCACCTCAGCCCAAGTACCATCAGATTTGAGAATTCTCTTCAAAGCTAATCTGTTTCTCCTCTATTTTATCATGCAGTGAAAGAATTTGGTATTCTTATCTCCTTCGGTATTTCACTGGATGCTAGCCTTTTGCCTCCAAAATTCTTCCTCATAATGCAAATAAAGTTTTTGGTCTGGCTAAGATTGTTGAAGCACTATTCTATTATTGGCACTAGGATCAACTTCTAATAATTCTTCTTTCATTCTAACAATTTCCTCTCTAATCTGCAATTATTTGAAGATATCCCCAAATTTAGCCCTACTCCACCCAGACAAGGCTAATTTGGTCTTCTTCTATCTCAAATTCCATTATGCGAACACATATTCAGAGAAGTTAGCCTCAGAACTTTGTCTACTGATGAGGCCTACTTAGCTCAATAATTAGTGTCCTTAATGCCTAAATATGTCATATTTTGATGATATTTTGATGATTTGTAACTATGAAGACTAATGGACAAATCAATGATGAATGTTTGAAAGAATGACCAAAGATGCAAAAAGAAGTGTAAACTATACATTGATGATCATCCAACAAGAAAAATGGATCACCTAGCGAGCATGACTTTGCCCAAAGTGACAGTGTACAACACTTGTGTATATCGAGGCAGGTCGGCGAACTCCAAAAGCGATGGTGATCTATTGAATGATAAAGGACACCTTGTTATCCATCACTGAAAGTGACAGTGCAAAGAGAAAAATTGAAGGCTCGAAAGGTGAATAAAGGTGGTACTCGGCGATACGTTGAATGTGAAAGTCAAATTTGAATGAGCTCATCAACTGAGGTTCAAATGCCTGAAGCCTAGAAAAAGATAGGGCGAGCTGAAGCATCGACGATCCCGACTAATGTCACCCAAAGGGTACCGTGTTCAATTTTGGGCTAAATTATGGGAAATAGTAAATATCCCGAAGGAGAGAGAAAATAGAGTTTTTTGAAGAAGAGCTTTTGGGGGGTTTTTCAACTTTGTTCTTGAAATTGACAAATTAAAGTTGAATTAAGAGTGGGTATGCTTGTAATTGCTTAATTTTATGTTACTCATGGATGCTTTCATGAAAGGTATAGTTTGCTTGCCTTTTGTGATCGGTGGCTAAAACCCCAAGATATACAGGTGCAATTATGGGATTGGGTGTTGATTTAATGTGTGGGTATTGTATTATGCTCAATTTTTGTTGTTGTTCTATCACGACCCAAACAGTCGTGTTTGGCCCCACACTAACCCTCCAGTGGGAGAACCATTACAACAACCCAACTATAAAATACTAACCAAAAGACATCCATTTAAAGATGTGGAAATAGGTTTAAATAATCAATTTAAAGCTGAGTTCCCATAAACTCAATAAGTTATCAAAAATAAACATAAAGAAACAAACATTCAACCCCTAGAACTTGAAAGTTATTGTACCAAAACTTCTAATTAAACAGTCTAGGATAAGGAGATGACCCCCAAAACAGCTAAACATGAAGTAAAGATTCTAAAAGTTCTAAGTCTGAAGGAAATAGACTAAGTCCCTAGATGAATCCATGGTAGCCTGAAGGAACTGGCTCACCCTTGAACTCGACAAGTCAGTGATCCCCTAGCTGAGGTATCTCCACAGCCTCCTGAAGATGCCTTGTACTCAACAAATAAATAGCAAGTGCAGTATAATTACATAAACAATAGTGTACTGATAGGCTCACACAACTATTCCAGTAAGTGAGACATACACAAGTAACTACAACATAGTAACACACACTTATACAGAAAGGATAACAATTTACCAGTTCATGCCTAATATATCAGTTTCACAATATCAATCTCAAATGCAACAGTCAATGATGGTCCTTTTATGGGACCCACACTCAAACTGTTAGTGCGTCGGAACGTGACCCCCGATCCAATAATGTGTCGGAACGTAACACCCGATCCAATATGTCGAAACATGCCCCCAATCTAATCATGTGTCGGAATGTGACACCCGATTCAATCAACCACAATCACAAACACAATCAGCACCACAATGAGTGATTTACACACTCGTTTGATACAATAAGGTAACAATTTCATTGCATGCTACATAATCACAAATAGTCATTTCATTGGATTCATTACATCTTTCCTGATTCACATACATGTATGAATACAATGAAGCAGTTATCAGGCATATATAACATAGACGGGAAATTAAACTATCACCTACCTCGAAACCAAGCCTGAACACTCTTAAGAAATTTGAGTTTTCCCTTTCCGAAGTCTCTCAGCTTGTTCTTGGTCTAAAACAAGTAATTAATGCGAAAAATCAATAATAGTGGCCTAGTTTACCCGGATTATATCAAAATACTAACCCTAGGATAATCCCATGATCCTAACACCCAACTAGGGATTTTTCAACCATTAAATTCAAGCCAAAACCCTCCCCGAAGGATAAATAGAAAGGATTCTAAGTTCTAAGAAATAATTAATGAATTAGGGGAGTAATTGACTTACCTTTAGTGCGAGAATTAATGAAAAACCAAAAGAAATAGACCTAGGTCACCCTTTTTCTTTCCAAGAATGAAATTTCAAGAAAATTAATGGTTTGGGACTTTTATCATTTTTACTCGCGACTGGCCCGCCATAGTGGGCCAATCCCGCCATAGAGGGAATAATCCCATTGTGGTAGGTTGCACGGAGACAGAGACTCGGAATTTATGTTCCAAGTTTCCCTTTTACTACATAGGCTCAAACCTTGATATTCTAAAACCACCCTTTCACTCTAAGCTCAATTACGAGAGCTCTACCTGGCTGAATTCGATTCTGTAAAGTCGTACATGCTCCTTATCGTCTTGTATATCCACTCAAATGATTAAATTCATAATTAAATACTTCATCTATTACCGTATTACCCTAGACATCACCTGACTCAGATTTCTCCCAAGTCTCGCCTAGGTTGGAAATTTCTAAGTTACTACTCAGAAGTTTTTCTGGCCCAAATTCCTTCCTCATTGGCTTATCCATAACGACGGGAAACAAGTCCTTACAATAGATACCAATTTACCAATTACTCTTCCCTGAGTGACAAACTATGAAAAATGCGTTAAGGCAAGAATATAGTAGTACCTAAATCATCAAATAATTAGGGATACTTGCCTCGCATGTCCTTCTCGATTTCCCAAGTAGATTCCTGAACCGGACGGTGCTTTCATTGAACTTTCACTGACTTAATCTCTTTGGTTCTCAGCTTCTGGACATCATGATCAAGGATTACAATTGGTTCCTCTTCATACTGAAGATGTTTGTTTAACAAAACTGAGTCCCACTTAGTGATATAATCTCCATCCCCATAATACTTCTTCAACATGGACACATGGAATACTGGATGGACTCCAGATAGGCTAGGAGGTAAAGCCAACCTATAAGTCACTAGCCATACACAATCAAGGATCTCAAATGGCCAATGTAGTGAGGAATGATATTGACCTTCTTGCCGAATCTCATCACCCCTTTTATGGGTGACACTTTCAGAAGAACTTGTTCACCAGCCTGAAAAGTCATGTCCCTTACCTTACGATCTGCATACTCTATTTTTCGACTCTGAGTTTCTAGAAGCTTAGCTTTGATACTCCTTAACTTATCATGAGCATCCTTTACCAACTCTACCCCCAAAGGTTTCACATCTACAGCCTCAAAATATCCTATGGGCGATCTACATCCCCTTCCATAAAATGCTTCAAATTGTGCCATGTCAATGCTAGAGTGATAGCCATTGTTGTAGGTTAACTCACACAGAGGTAGGAATTTATCCCAATGCCCTCCAAAGTCAATTACACATTCCCTTAACATGTCTTCCAACACTTGAATTGTCCTCTCTGGTTGCCCATCAATTTGTGGATGAAAAGCTGTGCTGAAAGTGAGTTGAGTGCCCTACTCTTCATGCAACTTTCCCCAAAACATCGATGTAAACTACGTACCATGGTCTGAGATGATAGAAAAGGGCACTCCATGCAGCCTTACTATCTCTTTAACATAAATCTTTGTCAACTACTGGGCATTATAGTCTACTTTGACTGGAATGAAGTGGGCTGACTTAGTCAGTTTGTCAACCACAACCCAAATAGAGTCAAACTTTCGGAGGGTCTAAAGAAGACCAACGACAAAGTCTACAGCTATCATTTCCCACTCCCATTCAGGTATTGGCATTCTCTGAAGCAAACTGGCATGCCTTTAATGCTCTTACTTTACCTGTTGACAATTTTGGCACTTAGCCACAAACTCAGCTTTGTCTTTTTTCATGCTAGGCCACCAATAAAGTCACTTCAAGTCTCGATACATCTTTTTCACACTTGGATGAATAGTGTATCGTGAACCCTGAGATTTTTTCAATGCCTTCTGAATCAAGTCATCCACTCGGGGAACACAAATCCTCCCCCTAAAATTGAGAACACCACCTACATCAAGAGCAGAATCTTTTGCCTTGTCAGACACTATTTTTTTTGTGAGCTCATTCAAACTCTCATCCTTAAACTACTTGGCTTTGATCTCCTCGGTGAAAGTGGGCCTAACCTCAATGTTGGCTAACACCCCACCTTTCTCTAAGATGCCCAATGTCATGAACCTGGACTCCAAGGCCTGGATTTCCCTAGACAAGGGTATCATGGACACACCAAAGCAAGCTAAAATGCCCATACTCACTGTCTTCGAGCTTAATGTGTCTTACAGCACATGCATAAGCCTAACCCAGATGGTATTGAATGGTGACATCATAATCTTTAAGTAACTCCATCCATCTTCATTTCTCAAGTTTAAGTTTTTTTGAGTGAACACATGTTGTAGACTGTGATGATCAGTGAATACTTCACACTTGACTCCCTAGAGATAATGTTGCCAAATCTTAAAAGCAAACACTACTGTTGTCAACTCCAAATCACGCGTCGGGTAGATCCTCTCATGAATCATCAATTTTTGTGAGGCATAAGTATGACATTCTTATCGTACATCAACACAACACCCAATCCAGATATGAAGCATCACAATAAATAATGAAATCCTTACCCTCCACTGGCAATATCAGAATAGGTGTTGTGGTCAGAAGAGTCTTGAGATTTTGGAAGCTCTCTTCAGATATATCAGTCCACTCAAAAGGCACCTTCATTTCAATCAGCCTTGTCAAGCGTGTGGCAATGGAGGTTAAATTCTTCACAAATCATCGATAGTAGCTGGCAAGCCCCATAAAACTCCTAACCTCAGTCACAGAACTAGGCCGGATGTAAAACCTCGGTGTTAGAAAGAGCTAAATTAAAAATTGGTACAATTTACTCTTCAATTATGAGTTGTAAGTCAACTTCACATGACTATAGCTTTCAACACATAATGAGTTAGGTGGACCATGAGGTATCAAATCGAAGTTCGTTGAGTCCTCTTCCCATCGCTAGTGAGTTTGCTAAAATCTAAGTTCGAATAAAGGAGATATGCTCGTTTGAGTTCAGCCTATTTAGTTAAGGAAATTCATCCATTTTAAGGAGGGGTATTTTGGTCTTTTACTTACCCCACTAGGCCTACACATTCCTTCACCATTTTAGGGGTCTAAACTGATTGGAATCAGTTTTAGTCATTCCAAAAGAGCGTAGGGTTTTTTTTAGAGAGGTTCAAGAGGAGAAAAAGAAGAGCGTTCAAGATTCTTGCAAGCTTTGAGGATTTTCGCCAAGAACTTAGTTCTTACAAGGTATGTAAGCTTTCATAATGTTGGGTTTGTTCATCATCACGCCAATCATGTAGATTTTTACCCACGAATTTGTTCTTGATGTGATTTATAGAGTTCTTTTGAGGTTCTTGAGTTTTAGTTAACAATGGAGGTCTTTGAGTGCTTGAGGTGAGGGTTTTGCGAATGAGTTGAGTCACTTGATAGATATTTGTGTGGGTTTGATTGAAATTGTTTTGGATTTGTGAAATTTCATGAGTTTTGACAATGAAAGTGCTTTTGGTATGAGTTAAATCGAGTTTGGCAGAGGAAGAAAAGATTGGGAAAAAATCTGCGCCCAGGTGCGCGTTGCGGAGGCATTTAAAAAACTTTAAGAGTCCAATCGATCAACCCCTCACTGCGTCACGGAGAGGATACGGAGTCCTCTATCTCAAAATTTATTTTCGCGACCAAAAATTAAATCTCCCCCCCTGCTAGTGCTAGTGCTATTCAATTTGTATCATCACTCTCTTCTTATTACTAACTATCTAAGCCTTTATGAATCATTGAGAGATCCTATATCAAAATCATAGATCTTAAATTCACATTTCAAATCAACATAAAATTTAGAGGAATGTTCAAGAAAGTTCTTGTGAGTCATTTTTAGAAGTCTTTTGCAATCATTTATAAGTTGACTTAAGACTTGAGTAAATGAGTATGAGAATGAGGAAAACACTGATTTCTAAATGGGAACTAAGTATTCCCAAGTATAATACTTTTACATTTAAAACATGGGAAACACTGATTTCTAAATGGGTTTATGAGGAGTCTTGAGCATCACCTCTTTTAAGAGGGTCTTTTGAGTAATTATCTCAAATTGAGGAACAATTATGTTTTTAAACATGTAATCCTGAGTTATATATATATTATTAGGGGTAGTATTGAGCACCAATATATGAATGAGTTCAAACAAATCAAAATCCTCATAAACCATGTATGCCAAAATGACCATACTTTTTAAATTATTCCTTGTTACTTTTAAGCATAACTTAGTGGATCCACCTAGTTGAGCATTTCCTATACTTCAGCAAGGTATAGAACAATTCTGGTAGCATAGGAAAGTCTTTGTATTATCACGTTGTTCATAGTGATGGTTGTCGGTTAGAGAAACTCCCAAATAAGAGTAAGGATTTTATTGTTGTATTTTCATATACATTTATTTAGTATCTTCTATTTTAAATGCTTTATATATATTGCATCTTTATTGTTCCCTTCCGATTGAGTTGAGTTGATTCGAGGTGAGTATGGTTTCCTTTTTATCAATTCAAGCTTATGTTTATGTTTTACAGTTCCCCTTACATGCTCGTACATTCAATATACAAATACCATTTGGCCTGCATCTTTTCATGATGCAAATACAGGTATTCAGGGTCATCAACAGGCACTCCGTTGATACCATTTGCAGTTCTAGATTTGCTTTGGTGAGCCTCCTTACTTCCGGAGGATTTCGCATTTACCTTACAGTTTTGTTAAGATGTCGTGGGTCTCGTCCCAACGTCTATCATAATATTTAGAGGCTTCATGGATAGTAGTGTTTTGAGGAGTCTTTTCCATTTCCATTGTTAATGTATAAAATTTAAGTTGCCTTCTTTTGGCTAGTTGAAGGTTTCCAGATATTTATAAGTTTATTTATTCTAAGACAAATGAGTAAACCTTTACTTTTGAGTTCATATATTGTTGAGTAAGTCTTTCGCTGAGTATTGAGTCAGGCCAAGGGTTCGCTTGGGGACCAGCAATGGCTCTCAATTGTCGGCCACGTCCAGAGTGTAGGTTTGGGATGTGACACCAGACCCCATTCTTGACTGCTTCAACATTTTGGGGCTACCATTACCCCTTATTTGCAAAATGCATACCCTAAAAAGGGAACCGAGGACAACTAGAATTCACACTTAGAATATTTTGCATACAATTTCTATTTCCCAAGGACACCCAGAACAATATGAAAAGGGTCTGCATGCCCTTCCTTACTCTTCGAATAGGCCAAAATGTCATAAATAAAGGCAATTACAAATGAATCTAGGAATGGTTTGAACAAACCATCATCAGACTCATGAAGGATGGAGGTGCATTGGTCAACCCAAACGACATCACCAAGAACTCTTAGTGCGAATACCGAGTGCTGAACACCGTCTTAGGTACATCCTCAGTCCTAATCTTTAATTGATGGTACCCAAACCTTAAATCAATTTTTGAGAATATTGATGTACCCTGCAATTGGTCAAAGAGATCATCTATACGAGGCAACATATACTTATTTCAAATGGTGATCCTATTCAACTTTCGATAGTCTATGCACATCCTCATACTATTATCTTTCTTCTTAACAAACAATACAGGAGCACCCTACGGGGAAGCACTAGGACGGATGAAACTCTTTTCAAGGAGCTCTTGGATCTGGGTTTTAAGCTCTATTAAATCTGTTGGAGCCATGCGATAAAGAGGGATAGATATTGCGTGAGTGTCCGGCTCCTAGTCAATACAAAAGTCTATATCTCTATGTGGAGGCATACCAGGTAAATTAGTAGGAAACACTTACTTAAACTCTGACACTACAAGAGTAGACTCAATAGAGGGGGACTCTGCATCGACATCACGGTTATGAGCCAAATATGACAAACAACCCTGCCCCGCCAATTTCCTACCCCAAATGAAAGATATGATCTTAGCTGGCTTAGGCTAGTACACCCCTTCCCACTCTAATTTTTCCCTACACGGGATCTCTAGAGTCACAGTCTTAGTATTACAACTAAGCACAACATAATAGGGGACAACCAAGTGATGCCTAAGAGTACATCAAAATCAGTCATATCCAAAAATACCAAATAAGTCCAAGTCTTGAAACCCGTAAGCATGACAGAACAAACACGATAGACATGGGTGACTATGACAAACTCTCCAACTAGGGTAGAAACATGGGTGGGAGCATCAAGCACATCACAAATTGCATCTAATCCCAAGACAAACTGTATTAACACATAAAAGTAAGTAGAATTCGAATCAAATATAATAGTAGCCATCCGGTCACAAAAAAGAATAGTCCATGTGATAACTACATGAGATGCCTCGGCCTCGGTCTTGCCCGTAAAGGCATAAAATTGAGCCCTGTTATTCTGACGAGCAAGCTCTCTACCTGGCGGCAGTGCTCCCCTACCTACATTACCATTACCCCGGCCTCTCTGATTTCCCCTTCACCCACCTTGTAGACGTCCTCTACCATTATTACCTTTACATGTCAGTACCACTACTTTGGTCTACTGCTGCATGGATTTAGTCATACGCGGGTAGGGAAAATCTCTCCTCATGTGTCCTGGTTCTTCACAATTGTAACAACTACGGTCAAGATATGACATGTTGCTTGGCGCAAAAGAGTCTCCCTGAACATCATGAGTAGGATTCTGCTGCAGAATCCCTAAGTAACCACCCGTAGAAGCAGACATAGCTTACTGAATTAGACGGGCTACAATTTTCGGCCTACCTGAACCTCTGGATGTCACGACCCAGGAGTAACCCCTAGATGTGACACGGCGTACAAGACTCCTAAAAGCTTAATACAAGCCTTTTAGCATATCATAACATAAGATAATAGGAAATGGTGCGGAAATTTAAAACTTTTCTTTACAATTGAAGTCTTTTATAAAAATGAGCGGAAGTCTACACTTTGTCTCAAACCATCTATAACCATTAAAACTAAAACTTTGGGACGCAGCCCATACAAAAGCTCTAAACATAAAATGAAATCTAAAGGACATGGTGATCAAGCCCTCGAATACTATGAGGACTCACCATAACTTATCTTCTTGATATACTATGAACCTATCCCCGAGGATGAAAGTCGATATCATCAAACCCTACACTTTGGGGAAATGTAGAAAATATGGGGTTAGTACAAAAATGCACCAAGTATGATAGCCATGCATAAAAACCTTTAAAACATGTTAAATAGGACATTTTAGTTGAAAAACATGTAGTTTACTAAGTTTGAGAAATCATCATGCACATTAGTATAAAAGCATAAGTCACAAGCATATTCATCATGTAAATCACTGTAACATAATAGAACCATCTGATAATTAACCCTAAGTTATACTTGTGCAATGTATAGATAAAGATCCCATAATCCCATCTATACTAAGTACCACATTTAGGCCACCATAATTACACTTACCATTCTTTGTTCTAATTTTTAGTTAATACTAATATACAAGGAACATTCACATTTAAAAAGTCATTTCAAGGAAAGCAACTCATAGCAACAATACAAGTAAAGCATTTATTATTTTATAAGTCATTATATATTGAGGAACACACCATAACTACTCTCAAAGCCTACTTGTGCAACGCATGGATGAAGTCCCATACCCCACCCACACTTTATAGAACTTCTTGAGTAACCATAGTACATAACTCATATTCTTGTTCATGGTGGGAATAAGCCTTAACCCACATAGACCATGTGAGCAAATCATGCAATCCGGTGTCATGTCCTACACCAAAAAGAGTTGATCTACTTGCCTAAGGTAGAACCGGTAACATTTTAGCTTAGGTGGATCCACTAGCTAATAACCTATGTGGGCACATAGTTATGGGATAAAGAGGTTGTTACTAGAAACCCGACCATACATAGGGAGAGCTTCCACCTCACAATATCCACTCGGTGCTAAGCATTAAATTCCCATGGAGTAGTTAATTGTCTTTTAATATTACTACACATAAAAGGGATGCCATTAGCCTACCGGTTCAAGGTACATCATTACATAAGAAAGAGATGTCATTAGCCTACCGATTCAAGGTACATCATTACACATGAAAGAGATGACATTAGCCTACCGATTTAAGGTACATCATTACACATGAAAGGGATGCCAATAGCCTACCGATTCAAGGTACATCATTAGAATAGCTCATTGAATCCTCATGAAAGGGGTACCATTGGTCTACTGATTCAATGTTCATCATTATAATAGTTCATTGACTCATCATGAAAGGGGTACCATTGGTCTACCGATTCAGGACAAAGCCTTAGAATACTATATTAGACACTCATGAAAGCGGTGTCATTGGCCTACCTATTCAAGGTTCATTAAGTCACCTACCGATTCATTTAGGTGAGGAAAGCCTTCCACATCATGTCATCGTCATTCATAAGTGTATAATTGCGAATAGCCTTTCAACAACACCACAATTACATGATAGTCATAATCACATTACTTTCAAAGTATTCATAAAACATGTATATAAACATCATGATCATACAAAATTCGCATCATTTGCCCTTCAAGGAACATGGATCACATTCAATAAACACACCTAGAATTACTACATTAGGCATGGATAATAACATAATTCCAGTAATCAATTCATAAAATTCATAATTCTATAGCATTCTACAATGATCAATCAATACCTACACTTTAAGATCCACTTTGGGAAAATAGGGTAATTCATGGATTCTTGAGTAATTCAATTTAAAATCATCAGTATATCCATAAACAAACATTATTCAATCATTTAAAATGAATTTGAAAGGAATCCATGAGATTGAAGTCCAACCCTAACTTTTGGGTTTTCTGGTTTTGAAATTGGGGGTTTTGGAGGGGCTCTATGGGTGAAGGATACCCATAGATGAAAAGCGACCATACCTTATTGAAGATTCACCATGAAATTGAGGAGAAAAGCTTTATTCTTCAACCCTTTCATTTTTTTCTTCTTCTTCTTCCTTGGAATTCTAGAGAGAGTTTATTTGGGGAAAAGTTGGTTATGGATTTTGGGTTTTGGGATTTATGAGGTGTATGGGTTAGGTAATGACTTAAAAACTCTTATATAGGTCTATTTAAACAATATAAAATGACCCCAAATCATACTAACCTAAAAAGGAAATACCTACACTAGCCGACATGGGACAGTGTTACATGCCCCTACTCATGACCCCCACCTACGGACCATGGGTGGGACCAAGGCCCATCCTAGTTGGGCATTGTTCGTGGTCTGAGGCCTGTTGGGAGGAGGCTTGAGCTACAGAGTTTACCCACAAGGCATGGATGGACCTACGCCCCGTAGGTCCTATTCGTGGTTCACTTCTTGGGGAAGTTTTAGGGTTAGGCTTTAGGGTCCTCCTCAAGGGCCTTTGGTTGGTTTTTGGGGAGTCGTACCTTGACGTTTAGCCCCTAAACCCCTCACCCTAAGTACGGGAAGCCATTTTACGATTCTACCTCACAAATCAAACTCTAAAACTCTCACGTAAGGCTCTAGTTTCACCTACTAGTTTTCGGGGTGTTACAATATCTCCCCCTGGGAACAGTCGTCCTCGAATGACACTGTAGGTGCTTCTTAAGGTCACAACTCCAGACTAGCAACCCATCATTCATGAAACATCAAAATAATGCACCATTTAAAGGAGGAAACATCAACTCCAACTCGAATATAATCAATGCAACACAAAGAAGTAGGAACTCCATCTAACAACCCATTATGCATGCAAACTCAACATTTCTCATATCATAGGAGGAATTACCTTCTCCAAGCTTTAAAGCATGATCAACACAATATCATGAGGCCAACATGCGATTACTCTCAAAAGCATTTTAAAGCATGTTCATCCATTCATCCCATGAAGTCAAATAGGCAACTCATACTTAATGCACAACAACATGAGCAACTTCAATCATAAAACTCATTTTCTTAATAAACATGGATTTCATCAAGAACATGCCTAATATAAGGAAATTATGGAACACATACAACATCCAAGACTCCTCAATCATGAAACAAGTCAAGGGAAACTTATCATCTCAAGCTAAAAGAGGAATAGAAGGAAATATAAGGATATCGAGACATTTCATTGGCCCTTGGCCTCCCAAGTAGCACCCTCACCTACAACCCTCACACAAAGACCAATCTTTCACACTTTCATGAAAACAACTTCCTCATTCTTCTATTTCTTAACTTGCCGGTCTAAGACCTCTACCGATACTTCTAAATTAGATATGTTCTCATTTAAGCACTCTATCTCACAAGCAACCTTACCAACACCACTCAAGATCACATATGAGCCTACCACACCGGGACTAAACTTCTCAAACTCACTACACCTCTCAAGGCTGGAATTTGAAGACAATCTAAATCATGAACATCAAGAACACTCAATGACCTTGCTATCTAAGCACATTATCTCCCCCTTGGGAGTAAGCCTATACGGAATTTAGGTGAGGAAATCCTTTCACATCATGTGATCATCATTCATAAGTGTATAATTGAGAATATCCTTTCAAAAACACCACAATTACATGATAGTCATAATCATAGTACTTTCAAAGTATTCATAAAGCATGTACATAAACATCATGATCAAACAAAATTCTCATAATTTTCCCGTCAAGGACAATGGATCACATTCAATCAACACACCTAAAATTAATACATTAGGCATGGATAATAACATAATTCAAGTAATCAATTATTAACATTCATAATTCTATAGCATTCTTCAATCATTAATCAATACCCACACTTTAAGATCCAATTTGGTAAAATAGGGTAATTCTACTTAAAATCATATAAAATCATCAAATATATCCAAAAACAAACATAATTGAATCATTTAAAATGAATTTGAAACGAATCCATGAGATTGAAGTCAAACCCTTACTTTTGGGTTTTCTAGTTTTGAAATTGAGGTTTTGGAGGGGCTCTATGGGTGAAGGCTACCCATAGATGAAAAGCTACCATACCTTATTGAATATTCACCATGAAATATAGGAGAAAATTTTGATTCTTCAACCCTAGCTTCACTTTTCTTCTTCCTTGGAATTCTAGAGAGAGTTTATTTGGGGAATAGTTGGTTATGAATTTTGGGTTTTTTTTTATTTATGAGGTGTATGGGTTAGTTAATGACTTAAAAACTCTTATATAGGTTTATTAAAACAATATAAAACGACCCATGAATGTCAAAGGGTTTTCTTACATAAAGGATTCTTAGAGTTGAAAGATTTTCGTAACTAAACTTTGAATCAAGACTTAAGGAGCTATTCTATTGAAACCTAGCTTGGATTGGCTACTTGATGTGGCTTCTATGGATGATGATAAGACAAGCGGCGATTACCCATGTTTCTTATTGAAAAGACAAGTAAAGACTAATGACTTTTTCGTGGGATTTATGCTTAGCATCGAGTGGACAAGAGGCGGTTACCCATGTCCCATAAACTATGTGCCACCATAGGTTGTCTCATCTAGACATTAGCTAGCGGATCCACTTAAGTTAGAAGTTATGGTTTTAACCTTGGCAAGTAAGGACATTCTTTTTTTGTGTGGCATATACACATGATTCCATGTTATAGCTAACATGGTCTATATGTCGGTTAAAGGCTACTTCCCACAATAATAATGAACTAAGGTTACTTCTAGAAGTATCTCACATGTGTTCAAAGATGATTTTTACTTGCATTGACCATGAACATGATTATGCTTTTAATCTGTTATCTTATGTTTTAATTTGGTCTTTGCTTGTCATGAAAAGTTCTTTTTAGTATGATTTATAACTCTTATACATTGCTATCATACTTGGTACATTCTTTGTACTAATGCATACTCTTTCTTACATTCATTCAAAATGTAGGGTCTTACGCTCCGATTTCGCATACTCATGGATAGTGATCACTTTAGCGGTTTTGAGAAGTGGTGAGTCCTCATGTTCCGAGGACCGAACCTTCTATTGCTTACCATCTTTACTTTTCAGATATTATATATGATGTATGGATTACGTCCCAATCACTTTTGATCATTTTTGAAAAAATCATTTGATATAAATTATCTTTTAAAATCTTGAACTCTATAATCTTTTATGATGTATGCTAAGTGGCTTATGTAGGGCCTCTCGGGGTCCTATGCACCATGTCATGTCTAGGGTTTACTTGGGTCGTGACAAATTTGGTATTTAGAGCAAAAGGTTTAGAAAGATCCTACGAAAGTCTCTAAGACACGTCGAGTAGAGTCTTGTTAATGAGTATGAAGCGTGCCACATTTATGAACAAGAAGTTATAAGATGATTAGGAAACTCCACTTCTTTCATTACTCTAAATTCATGCGATATAGTGTAACTTTATGTGTCCTTTCTACTAATCCCTATCCGATGCTTTTAAGGATATAGCCTCTTGAAGAGTATACGTTAGAAGAAATGTGAATGAGAAGCTCCTTCTCAGGCTCCTCAAGTTTTGGTCGACCCTTTGGCCGAGCAAGTGACTCATACGGAGTTTAGGGCTGTTTTTTAAGTATTGGCCCAAGCCATGACGGCTCAAGCCAATATGGATGTTGTGGTCCCCGTGAACCTGAATGTGGGTACAATGTCATCTAAATTGAGGGGATTCACTAGAATAAATCCTCCAAAGTTTCATGGTTCTAAGGTTGAGGAAGATCCTCAAGAATTCATTGATGAAGTGTATAAGGTGTTGATGATCATAGGAGTGACGCCAGTGGAAAAGATGGAATTTTCCACTTACCAACTTAAGGATGTTTCTCAAGTTTGGTTCAACCAATGGAAGGAAGGAAGGGTGGTTGATGCGGGTCCTCTCGATTGGGAAAAGTTTAAGGTTGCTTTCCTTGATAGGTTTTTCCTCTTGAGTTGAGGGAGAAAAAGGTACTTGAATTCATTAAACTTCCTCAAGGAAACATGAGTGTGAAGGAATATGCTTTGAATTTCACACAGTTCTGTAGGTATTCCTACTATGAGTGTCGATTCTAGCAAGGATAAGTAAGTTTGTGTCGGGAGTGTCCGAGATGGTAGTCAATAAATCTCGTACCGCCATGCTCATCAATGATATGGACATTTCACATTAATGATGCATGCTCAACAAATAGAATAGGAGAAACTTAAGGAAAGATCTAGGGAGTCAAAGAAAGCAAGGACTGGTGATGGTGACTTTTCATATTCAAGGTTCGATGGACATGGTCGTTCTAAGTTCCGACAAAGGTTTTTAGGTCAAGCCTCCTCTAATGCTCCTCCTAGATTCAACAAGTATAGGGTGTCTAACCCTAAAACTAAAGCCTGCAATGGTAGTTGATCTTCATTGTCTACTTTTGCTAAATGTCGAAGAAAGCATGAAGGTAGATGTCTAGCCAGTTCTAATGAATGTGTTGATTGTGGAAAAACAGATCACAAAATAAGGGATTGTGCCTCAGTTTCTAAGAATGAAGGAGATAATCATTGATGGGCTCAGCCTAATCATTTGTCTGGTTCTTGTGGGAGTAAGAAGCAAAACAAGTCTTATGCTCTCAAGGTTCGTCATGAGCAAGATGGTTCTTCCGATGTGGTTGATAGTCTATCATCTTGATGTTTATGCTTTTCTTGATCCTGGCGCTACCTTGTCTTTTTTTAACGCCATATATGGTTATGAGGTTTGATATTCTTGTGGTTGTATTGTTAAACCCTTTTTTTGTCTCTACTCCTATGGTGAGTCTATTATGGCTAAGAAAGTCTATAGAAATTGTCATGTATCCTTGTCCCTTAGAGTCACCCATGTTGATCTTGTACATGATATGCTAGATTTTGATGTTATTCTTGGTATGGATGGGTTGAATTCTTATTATGCTTCTATTGATTGTAGAACCCAAGTGGTCAAGTTTCAATTTCCAAATGAGCCTATCCTAGAGGAAGAAGGAGGAAATTATGTGCCGAGAGGTCGGTTTGTTTCTTTTTTTAAAGATAGAAATATAATTTCTAAGGGTTGTATATACCATCTAGTTAGGGTGAAGGATATGGATTCTGAAACCCCTACTCTTGAGTTCATCCCCGTTGAAAATGAGTTTCCGAAAGTGTTTCCTGATGATCTACCCAGTATTCCTCCCTAAAGGGAAATAGACTTTGGTATTGACCTTCTCCCAGATATGCAACCTATCGCTACTTCTACTTACCGAATGGCTCCAGTAGAACTCATGGAATTAAAAAAACAATTGAAAGATTTGTTGGATAAGGGTTTCATCTGATCGAGTATCTCTCTATGGGGTGCTCCAGTGTTGTTTATTCAAAAGAAAGACGACTCACTTCGTATGTGTATCGATTACCATCATTTGAACAAGGTTACCATTAAGAATAAGTATCATCATCCAAGGATAGATGATTTGTCCTATCAACTGCAGGGAGAAAGTTACTTCTCTATGATTGACCTCATGTAAGGCTATCACCAACTGCGGGTGAAAGAGGATGATATTCTGGAAATGGATTTTCAAACTCGATATGGTCATTATGAGTGTTTTGGAATTTCCTTTGGCTTCACTAATGCTCTAGCCGCATTTATAGATTTTATGAATATGGTGTTTAGACAATACCTTGACATGTTTGTAATTGTGTTCATTGATGATATATTGATCTATTCAAGGAGTGAAGATGAGCACACCGATCATTTGATGATTGTGTTGCAAGTCCTGAAGGACCAAAAACTCTTTGAAGAGTTTAGTAAGTGTGAGTTTTGGTTAAGATCTGTCGGTTTTCTTGGTCACGTTGTTTCCGAAAAGGGTATTGAGGTAGATCCTAAGAAGACGGGTGTAGTTAAGAGTTGGCCTAGACCTCTATCCCCTTTGGATATTAGAAGTTTCTTGGGCTTAGCCGGTTACTGTAGAAGGTTTATGGAAGGGTTTTATTTAATTGCCTCTCCATTGACAGTGTTTACCCAAAAGTAAGTCAAATTCTTATGGTGGGGAGCTTGTGAGTAGAGTTTTCGAGAATTGAAAGATAGACTTACTTCCACTCCGGTGTTGACTTTACCGGAAGGAACCAATAGGTTTGTTATTTATTGTGATGCTTCAAGAATAGGGTTATGATGTGTCCTTATGAAAAATGGAAAAGTCATTGCCTATGCCTCAAGAAAAATTAAGGTGCACGAAAAGAAGTATCCTACCCATGATTAGGATTAGTATCAGTTGTGTTTGCTTTAAAGATTTGGAGGAGTTACTTAAAGTGTTCACGTCGATCTCTTTACCGACCAAAAAAGTTTGCAATATGTGTTTAACCATAAGGATCTAAATCTTCGCCAAAGAAGGTGGCTAGAGTTACTAAAGGATTATAATATGAGTTTTCTCTATCACCCCTGCAAAGCGAATGTAGTGGCGGGTGATCTTAGTCGATTCACAATGGGCAGTTTTGCTCGTATAGAGGATAGTAAGAAGGAATTGGTTTGAGATATTCATAGATTGGCCTGAATGGGTGTTCCATTTGTTGACTCTAGTAACGGTGGTGTTATGGTCCATAATGGTTTTGATTCATCCTTTGTGTCAGAAGTAAAAACAAAGCAAGGTCTTGATCCGTCTTTGGTTTAATTGAAGGAAGCAGTGCTTAAAAATTCTATTGAGGCTTTCTTCCAAGGGGGAGATGGTGCGCTTCGCTATCAAGGTCGTTTGTTTGTCCCTAATATAGATGACGTGAGAGAGTAGATCTTATCAGAAGCCCATGGTTCTCGATATTCCATTCATCCAGGAGCCACCAAGATGTGCCGTGACTTCACAAAGGTCTATTGGTGGAATGGGATGAAAAAGGATATTGTAGAATTTGTGGTTAAGTGTCCTAATTGTCAACAACTGAAAGTTGAACATCAGAGGCCGGGAGGTTTGTCCTATGATATCGGTATTCCTACTTGTAAGTGGGAATACTTGTAAGTGGGAAGATTTGAATATGGAATTCATTGTTAGTTTACCCCACACACAGTGAAAACATAACTCGATCTGGTTATAGTAGATTGTATGTTGAAATCAGCTTACTACATTCCCATCAAGATTTCTTATTTGGCAAAGGACTATGCTAAGTTGTACTTGAGAGAAATGGTTAGGTTGCACGTAGTTCCCTTGTCCATTATCTTTGATCCTGGTACCTAATTCACTTCTCAATTTTGGAAATCCTTCCAAAAGGGGCTTGGTACTCGTGTTAAGCTTAGTACGACCTTTCATCCGCAAACTGATGGGAAAGCAGAGCGTACTATCCAAGCCTTGGAATATATGTTGAGAGCTTGCATCATTGAATTCAAGGGTAGTTGGGATAATAACTTGCCTTTGATTGAATTTGCATATAACAATAACTATTACTTAAGCATTGGCATGACTCCATTTGAGGCTCTTTTTGGTAGGAGGTGTACATCTCCTATAGGTTGGTTTGAAGTGGGTGAAGTTTCTTTGATAGGTCCTGAGTTGGTACACGAGGCTATGGAAAAATTTTGGCTTGTTAGAGAAAGGATGAAAATGACTTAAAGTCGAAAAAAGTCCTATGTCGATGTTAGAAGAAGGGATCTTGAGTTTGATGTGAATGATTGGGTCTACTTGAAAATTTCACTCATGAAGGGTGTGATGAGATTTGGAAAGAAAGGGAAAGTTAGTCCCCGTTATGTGGGTCTATATAAGATTTTGAGGCGTATTGGTAAAGTTGATTATGAACTTGAATTTTCTAATGACTTGGCAGTGCTGTATCTGGTTTTCCATGTCTCCTTGTTGAAGAAATGTGTTGGTGATCCAACATCTATACTACAATAGGAGAGTCTTGTCATAAATGATAGCCTTTCTTACGAAGAAGTTCCGGTGGAGATCTTGGACCGACAAGTTTGGAAGTTGAGAGATAAAGAAATTGCTTCGGTGAAGGTTTTTTAGAGGAATCAGTTAGTTGAGGGTTCTACTTTGGAAGCCGAGGCCAATAAGATATCGCGTTATCCTCATCTCTTTCCCTCCATCCCTACTCTAGTTTGAGGTATCTAGTTTCTCATGGTTTACTCTTTTGGTTTCATGTGTCTTAGATATTCCCATGATTCCTCATTTATGCATGTTCATGAAAAGCTGATTTTTGAGAAAAGTGAGTTAGCTTGATTGATTTCTTCATATTTATGTGCATTTGAGTATGAGTTGCATATAGATCTTATGAAATAGTATTTTGAACATGCTTTAGCTTTGTGTTGATGTTCTCTCCTTGGACATGTGCATTTTTCGTGATCTCATTCATGTTGGGCTGTTAGATTTAGTTCTTACCCTCTTTATGATGTCTTAGATCCAATTCGATGATGAATGTTCCCAAGGGGGATATATTGTTCCACCTCATATTCGAAAAGAAGGAAAAATTTGTAGTTTCTAAAAAATCTGGTGTCAGTTGCAACGGAACCACCGACAGTCCAAAGGTTGGACCACAGACCTGTAACGACCCGGAAAATGATAGAGTGAAACTAGAGTCTCACATGTGAGTTTGGAGTCGAGAACTTAATGAAATGATTATATTTGAATTTGACCCAAAAAGTTCTTAAAAATGTGCTTCGGAAGTTATCGGAAACTTGTTTAGCTGTATATAAAAAGATCCATTTCATTTTTCGAAAATCCGACTTCATATTCTTGTTTAGGGGGTCAAATTGAGTGGGAAATGGGTCTAACCCAAATTTTAGAGCAACCGTATCAAAATCCGAAATTTCCAAGTGAAGCCTTTTTCGAGGGTCTACTTTGGAGGGTCATATCTCCTAGCACACAAATTATTTGGGTGGCCAATAATATATCCATGGAAAGCCCTTTGAGTTAGCTACCTAACGCACTTCGTTTCACCTCATTCGGAGTTCGGACGAAGAAGTTATGCCCATTTCCGTAAAGTCTGTCCGGCAGGGAATGCAATTTCCAGTAACCATTTTTACTGTTCACCCGCCTCCTTTTTTTTCTAAGTGTTGGAC
>NW_006238942.1:2642445-2741715 GCF_000226075.1 Solanum tuberosum | reverse complement strand
TTTTGTGTACTAACCCATATTCTTCATATTTTACTATAAGTGTAGGTTCCGGCAAGTGATCCCTCCTAGCTAGTTTGAAGTGTTGGATTGCTTTCCTCCAAGACTTGGTATGTCCTCATGGATTCGAGGATAAGACTTTTAAGTTCTTTTGTTCATGTAATAGACACTTTTAGTTTTGTTTTGATTGTAAAGGGTTGTGTCCCTACTTATGTTTTGTGTTTGTGTCTAAGATGGCCATGTGAGACTTAGACTTCCGCTGTGTGTTTTTAAAGTTGTTTTAATGAAGTTTGAATGTGTGGATGTAAATAAGTTTTCATTCCGCACTATTTTCATTATTGAATGCAATGAATGACTATGTGGCTCGTATAAGACCCCTTCGGGGTCGAATACGCCATGTTACGACTAGGGGGTACTCTCGGGTCGTGACAAGACCGTAGGTGGAACCATGGTTGGCAAGTTTAAATGTTCAGAAAATTTCCAGTCCCAATACTCTTTTATAGTTCACCAGGACGGACTGTCATTGAATGCACGAGTCCTACGTAGGTCTTGTAGGTGAGTCCCAAACTTTGTGAAATTTTAGGATCAAAAGATGGGACCCATGGTTGAGGTGTACAGTCCGTTTATGAACCGGTCGTTGGGATCCAAAGATGGTGATCTCTGAGCCGACCAACAGTTTACCAAGACGATCTGTGGTAGGACCTACGTACCGTAGGTCAGACCGTCGTTAGGGTCCAACAATTATTTTAAAACGAGTTTGGGTGTTTTCCTAATTTTTTTAACCCAATACTATGTAGTTTTACCCTCTACCGTAGGCCCTATATAATGATTTTAAACCCCCAAATCACCCAATTCAATTCATTCTCCTTGAATCCCAAAATTTGATCAAGTTCATCCTCTCAAATATTTCTCTCTCTAAGGAAGAAGAACAAGTCTAGGGTTTCAAGATCAAGTCTCCAAATCCTCCATTAATTGCAAGTTTTTGGCATCAAGGTATGGAGCTCTTTCCTCCATAGGTGTCCTAAGTTCTCCAATTTTGCAAAGATAGATTCCCCAATCAAACTAGGGTTTTATTCAATTGCCATGGGTTTCAATGTTGATCCAATTGATTGTTTAATGCCTTTTTATGCATGATTTGAAGTAATTGCATACTCTTAATGAATTCCCATGAATCCATGCATCACCCAAGATTTCTAGACGGATGATATAATGAGGGTTTTTAAATATGAAAGAGGAACTTGTGAAGATATGCATGTACTTTATGAAATTGATGAAAATGATTTAAGTTGATTTGAGTGAAACATCAATGTTGTTGATTGTTGTTGTGAAAGAATTTATCACATACTACTCAATATGAATGTGAAATGGTTTTCTCACATAAGGGTTTCTTAGAGCTAAAAGGCTTTCTCAACTCAACTTTTATTCAAGATTTACGAGCTATTCTAATGAAGCCTAGCTTGAATTGTCTACTCTATGTGCTTTCCATGGATGATAAGACAAACGGCGTTTACCCGTGTCTCTTAATGAAGAGACAAGTAAAGACTAATGACTTTTCTATGGGATTTATGCTTAGCAGAGTGGAGAAGAGGCTATTACCCATGTCCCATAAACTATGTGACACCATAGGTTGTCTCATATAGACATTAACTAGTGGATCCACTTAAGTTAGAAGTTATGGTTATTACCTTGGCAAGTAAGGAGATCCCTTTTCGGTGTGAGTTAGACATTGGATTCCATGTTATTTCTCACCTAGTTTTATGTTGGTTAATAACT
Source organism: Solanum tuberosum (assembly GCF_000226075.1). Classification (NCBI taxonomy): domain Eukaryota; kingdom Viridiplantae; phylum Streptophyta; class Magnoliopsida; order Solanales; family Solanaceae; genus Solanum; species Solanum tuberosum. The sequence goes on along the minus strand of NW_006238942.1, from coordinate 2,739,945 downwards.
ACTTCCCACAAAAATAATGAACTAAGGTTACTTCTAGAAGTATCTCACATGTGTTCAAAAATGATTTTTACCTGCATTGACCATGATCATGATTATGCTTCTAATCTCTTATCTTATGTTTAAGTTGGTCTTTGCATGTCATGAAAAGTTTTTTTTAGTTTGATTTTATTACTCTTATGCATTACAATAGTACTTGGTACATTCTTTGTACTAACGCATACTCTTGCCTACCTTCTTTCAAAATGTAGGGTCCGACGATCCGATTCCTCATCCTCGTGGCTAGTGATCACTTTAGTGGTTTTGAGAAGAGGTGAGTCCTCATCTTTCAAGGACCAAACATTTTATTGGTTATCTTCTTTACTTTTCAGATATTGTATGTGATGTATGGGTTACGTACCAATCACTCTTGATGTAATACATGGCTTGAAAGTATGTTAGACTTCTACTTCATTTTAGAAAAAACTCATTATGATACTAAACTGTCTTTTAAACTCTTCAACTCTATATTCTTGTCTAATGTATAATTTGTGGCTTGTGTAGGGCGTCTCAAGATCTTATGAGTCATGTCACGCCTCGGGGGTACTTTGGGTCGTGACACATTAATACCTGGAAATATCTTAAAATATGTATGTTTTTCAAATAACTATATTACATAGAATTTTTATTAATCTTGAACTATAATATTTCTTATGTAAAATGTTCATGTATTACTCAAGAATATAGGCAACCTTTGCAAAAAGAGATTCCTGATATTCCCCAACCTCAATATTTGCATACAATTTGATAATTAATTGACTAGAAAAGTTGTTTGTTGTCAATTTTAATGGACTCTTCTTATAATTTGACTTCTTTCTAAGATAATAAAAAATGACATCCAAGTATTATTGACATGTAGTTGGCGGTGATACTGGTTGTGATGGTTGAGGTGATTGGTAGTAAGGATTGACCACATTGGTGGTACTGGCTAATAATGGTGGCAGATAAAGTAACGGTAGTGATGATAGCATTGTACAAAATTACAATAATGGAGGTGGTAGGAGTGATAGAGACTAACAACAGTGGTTAATCACAACAATAGTCGTTGTTAGCGATGGTTGTGATGACAGAGGTGATTGATTGTGATGGTTGGTGGTTGTCAAAGATAGGGATGGTGGTGGTGGCTTGTGGTTATGGATGAAGTGGTGGTAAAAATTATCCACAGAAAAATAAGTGTTTAATTCTTAATGTAAACAAGTGTTGTTAATGGTTTAAGGTTTGAACTCTAAACTATTCACATTCAAACCTCCATTAAGTACAAACAATCTAATTTTCAATTAAAAAATATGTTTTATGAAAAATTGTTCTTCAAAATGATGTTCTTGAAAAGCGTGTTACGAACGTTATACATATGAGATATCACATAAGTTTGCCTTTTTTTCTTAAATTGCAATAATTAGTTTCATAAACGATACAATAGTAGTCCTAGAATATTCTATACTAGTGAGTAAAATAACCTATTTTGACCTTATATATGTGAAATATCACACGTATTTGATTTTTTCTTGACTAGATATGAAATATCACTTGTCTTTGATTTTTCTTGACTGGTAATATGATTATATTCGTAAATAAAAAAAAAGTTAATGTTGAATTATATGTAATATCACATTAATTTACCTTTTCTTAAATAGTAATAATATTTTTATAAACGACACAATAGTAGTCCTGGAATTTTTTGTGCAAGTGAGCAAAACTATGTTCTTTTGACCATTACATATTTTGATTTTTTCTTGACTAAATGTGAAATATCACATGTATTTAATTTTTTCTCTTGACTGGTAATATGATTGTATTCGTAAATGACAGAAGCAAAGTCTTCTTCTCAACTTGGAGAAACTCTATAAATTCTAATGAGTTTCTCACTTATTTGCATATCCCTTCTTACACAAAGAAGTTAAATACAGTCTTAATCCTTTTGACTGAATTTTGCTTGTCTTCAAATGTCTACAGTTCTTCTCTTTTTAGATCAGCTGGGTAATGACTCTAATTTTCCTAAACCTAACCCTCGGATTCTCAATTCTGCTTGTCGAATTCACGGATTCCTCACTAGTCATAAGTTCTTCAAAATGTTGAAGAAAGTTATTTTTATAATACTAGTAAGTTTTATTGATTATTTTCTTTATGGGGGGGGGGGGGGGGGGTTTGCATAGTATGATAACATTTTTCGAAATAATGAATCTTTTATTATTAGAAAGTTAAGATATTAGATTATTTATACTTCTATAATCATGTTAGAAGTTTTATTTTCTATAGGTTTCTCTAATCACATTTGTATTTATTTCAATCTATTGATGTATTTTTTATTTTTTTGTGCTATTATATTATTATACTATATTATAAATTAAAAATTTAAAGATCCATAGGTCTTTACACCCCACGTCTCGAGGATTACGCTCGCTCTATACTACGTAAAACGTCTTGCCTCATGCTCCCGCCTTTTAAAACATTTATTGTGCCCACATTGTTTCCCTAATGTAGGGCTTGCCGATTCCTCTCCCTCCATTCATGGCTAGTTGATCACCTTAGCAACTTGAGGATCAAGAGTTGGTGAGTCCTCTGTTCCGAGGATCATGTCACTTTTATTGCTTTCTTGTGTCTTTTGTGTTTTAGACTTGTATGTGGTGTACGAGTTATGTTCTGACCACTCATTTTGATGTAATAGACGACTTGTCTAGACTTTGATATACTATCTTTTATATGTCAAACTCTTTATTTCTTATGAGATTTCTTGATTTTTTCTATTATGTTGTGTATATGTATGTCAAGTGGCTTGTGTAGGGCCTCTCGAGGTCTTATATGTCATGTCACGTCTAGGGTGTACTTTGTTGTTTAAATATACATTTTTCTTTACAATTATAAGTATTAGAGTCATGAATTTTCACGAACCACTTCTATCATATTTTTTCTTAAGTTATCTCTTAACTTGCATTTTTTATGGGAGTGACTGGGTAAATAACCGTTCAGATTCTTATAAATAATGTTCGAACCGGGTCGGCTCATCCCGAGGAGAAGAAAAACAAAACAAAATCATTTTATTTCAATGTCATATCTTTCTGTTTCGTAAGTTCTTCGATTTATTCTATAATAACCTAGTAGCTAAGAGTTGAAATCTCATTCTAATTTAAGATTCTTATGGTTCTTGAGTGCAGAAGAATCATGAATGAACCGATTTTGCCGACTTTTTAATCATAAAAATGGGCGGTGATTTTCTTTTCCAGGAATTTCGGAAAGTATCTGTGGTATAGATTCATTTTATTAATTGATTTGATTGATAATTTTTTTCCAGATTTGAAATCTCATTCTAACGTAAGTTCTTGTGGTTCTTAAGTGCAGGAGAAACAAAAATGGAGGGTTTTTACTGAGTCTTTGATCTTAGAAATGGACGATGATTTCGGTAAGTATTAGTGGTACATATTCATTTTATTAATTGATTGATTGATATTTTTAGCCAAAGTTGGAATCTCATTCTAATTTAAGATTCTTGTGGTTCTTAAGTACAGGAGAATCAGAAAGAGAGGATTTTTACTGAATCTTTGATCCTAGAAATGAACGGTAACTTTTTTCCGACGATTTCAGTAAAGATCTATGGTACAAATCCATTTTATTAATTGATTAATTGATATTTTACACTTTCCTTGAACATCAAACAACGTATAGCATATAAAAAAAAAAAATATTGTATTGATATTTAATTTCATGAAATAGATGTTACATCGGTATTTTCAAAATTAGGGATTCTCAACTCTCAAGAATGGTAATGGACATTTTTAAAATTAAAAATAATATTGTATTGATATTCTGATACTTATTTGATGAAATAAATTATTTTTAGGTATAAATGTTTTGTTTAGTATAAGCTTACCCCATTATAGTTTAGTTATTAGTTGCATGTTTTTTTCATTGCTAGGATAACTTGAGTAAAATTTGAAGAATTGATAGTCACGACTATATTGTTGTCATTTTTTATTTTTATTTTATATTGTAGTTGAAGAGGTATCAAATGAATTTTAATTTATTTTATAATATTTTGAGTATTTAATTTTCTTTATTATGATATTATATAATATTAATATCAAATAAAAACAAAATATTTCAACAAAGTTCAACATAATTAAATGAGACCTAATTAAATTTAGGTTATATTAGCTCAATTTTTGAATGGATTAAATATCTACTTATTTTTAAAACAACATATTTTAGAATCAAATCGATTGGGGTAGAACACCACTCCCTTAAGACAATGCAAAATAATGTATCATTCTTCGAGGATGATTGATTTATAAAAATATCATTCATAATTGTCAATTTAACTCAAATCTTTTTCTCCTCGTGATTGAGTTGAAATTTTGTAATGTATGTATATAAAGTTTTCTTTATATAACTCGTTGCCATTTTATTTTTATCTTTCAAAATCTAAACTGTTGCGTTGTATAACAATTACTATACAATGTAATAAAAAATTTAGACTCTACCGAAACTTATTTTTCATTTGATCACCTCTTGTGAAAAGATTAGTGTCATCAACCATATTAAGTGTTGTATTACAAGCAACACAAAATCACATTTTAACCACATAATTTATTGCAAGTGATACAAAATTTCATGTCCTTAAGCTTTTAATTCTCCATTGCTTTTCGATCAAGACTTTTTTTTAGAAAAAGAAGGTAGTGCTAGTGAGGAAAAGCATAATAGATAGTTCTAACAAAGACTTTTCGATCATTTTTTTAATTACATGAACGGAACTCTAATCTCACAAGAGCAGATAATAGACAATAGATAATAGATAATTAATCAAACATAGAACATTTGGAACATATAACTTATCAAACAATCATATCGCTAGAAATGAATACAAAATGAGAATTGCCAAAGAAATGACGAAAATTTATTCAATCAATTTTCTGTACCACTTAGCAAAGGGGCAATCCTTCTGTCGACCCTTCATACCAGATGCTAACTTTTTGGTTTTCTCCAGAATCCTATTATGTGATTCCCTTAATTGTTGTTTATGCTTACTTTTTCTAATTCTCTCTTCTTCCTTAACCTCCTCTTTTCCTCAGTCTCATTGAAATTTTTCACTGGTAACAGAGTAGGAATACATGGATCCTAATGAAGTAGACATAAATGGACATGTCATTCTCTTCCTCCATTACTAGTGAAAAATTTCAATGAGACTGAGGAACAAAGGAGGTTAAGGAAAAAGAGAGAATTAGAAAAAGTAAGGCATAAATAACAATTAAGGGAATCACAGAATATGATTGTGGAGAAAACTAAAAAGTTAGCTTCTGGTATGAAGGGTCGACAAAAGGATTTCCCCTTTGCTAAGTGGTGACATGACAAAAATTAGTTGAAGAAATCGTCATCATTTCTTTGACAACTCTAATTTTGTATTTATTTCCAGCCAAGTGATTGTTTGATGATTATATTTTCCAATTGTTTCATGTTGGATTAGTTATCTATTATCTATTACATGGTCCTCTGGATATTTGAGTTCCGTTCATCTAACTAAAAAAGTGATCGAAAAGTCTTTGTAGAACAATTTATAATGTTTCTCCTTCACTAACACTATCTTCTTTTTCTAAATAAAGTCTTGATCGAAAATCAATAGAGAATTAAGAGCTTATGGACATGATTTTTTTTTATTATTTACAATAAAGTATGTGGTTAAAATGTGATTTAGTGTTGCTTTTGATACACAAGGGTGGAGCTACAGTGGGCTGAGTGTGTCCAATTGAACACCCTTCATAGAAAAATTATACCGTGTATATAGATAAAATATTATTTAATATGCTTATATATTATGTTTTGGACACCCTAACTACAACAAAATGGGGTAGTTCAGTGGTAGAAAGCCTTCGTGAAGAGTCAAAGTTGCGTGTTGGCTGTGTTTTGCAAGTTCAATCCCCACTTGTTGCAAGTAATTATTTTATTTTAAAAAAATATCTTTCCTTTTATAATTATAATAATTTATTATATTATATATCTGTTAATTAAGTAATTATAATAGTATTATTTTATTTTTTAAAAATATCTCAAATTTTAAAATTATAATAATTTATTATATTCTATATCAGTTAATTAAGTAATTATAATAGTTAATAAATTTGTTATTTATTAAAATAATTATTAATTAGTTACTTGCAGGTTCGATCCCCTTGTTGGAAGTAATTATGTTATTTTTCAGAATATCTCACCTTTTAAAATAATAATAATTTATTACTTTCTATATCTATTAATTAAGTAATTATAATAGTTTTAAAAAAAATTATTTAATAAAATAATTAGTAATTAGTGACGTAAAATGTAAAAATCGATAAAAATGAACAAATGTATTAATCACCAATTGAATTCCAAATGAATGTATCTCTAAAAATATTAGTTGATTCTACTATTTGTTCTTATGTCTCGTTGCTATCGTTACCATTGTAAAAACTTATAAGTAATTTTTTTAAAACACTAATTGTTCACTTTATATTTTATTAAATATGAACGATTAACTAATGTAACAACCCTCTTAATCGTTTTATGAATTTTACACATTTTTTTTATTTTAATCCTTTTAGTAGAGTTTATAAATAAATTATGACTTGCAGGAATGAGTGATACAATTTTTGAATTAAATAGAGTTATTTTATTTTACTGGAAAAAAAAAGTAAAATGGGCCATAATAATAATAATAATAAGCATTTATCAAAGAATAAGAAATAAATAAATAAATCATTAAAGAAAAAGTAAGGCAAGTGCCCAAAATTAAAAGAAAAAAAAGGCAAAAGCCCAAAAATAACAGTCAGCAACGCTGACAAGCGAAAATAAAAGACCACGCAGAAATAGAGGAGATAAACGCAGTGAAGAAAGAAGAAAAGAAAGGGAGAAAGGAAAAGGAAAAAAAGGAGGAAAATAGGAATTTCATCCCAAAACGTTAAGGTAATGATTCTCGTCCTTTTTATTAAATTTTTATGTCACTGTGAACAGATTTTTAGGGTAAAAGCGTGTAGGATTTGTACTGAATTAAGAAAATATAGCCCTAGGGTTCTTAGAAAGAAATCTTGATTTGGGAGTCGAATAACGATTCATTTTAGATGAAATTTTGCATGTGGTTTATTTTATATTGGGTGAACATAATCAGAAAGAAATTTCAAATTTGAATTTGGTGGCTTGGGATGACTTTTTGACCCAATTTTCGAGACGAAACTAAATATAGTAATATGGGTGTCCTTATATTCGTATTCTTATGAGGATTGCATATTTGATAGATTAGAAAGGCTTTGAAGCTTTACAAAAAGGCCAGATGAAATCTTGAAGAATTTGTGGCACATGTTTGACTTTTGAGGTATGTTAAGACTTCCTAGATGATAACGTTCAAATATACTTCTTGAAAAGAAATATAAACGATCGTATGCAATATATTTACCCAACTATGAGTCGGGGTCGATCCGACAGAGAATATGGAAGAATATTGTCAATTGCAAATATTAAAACTCGACAGTAGTTATATAAAAAATGGGGGGGGGGGGTTAAATTGAAATAAAATAAAAACAATAAAAACATAGCTTTGAACTAAGTATTTATTTATATTCTGATTATTAAAAGAAACTAGGAATGTGTTCCCCATAAGCTCATAACGCGGTAATCCTAATAATAGTAATCCTTTTCTAGTGTATTACATGCAAAGTGATAAGTTAGGTATCTCTAAATCCTTGGTCCGGCATCTAGAGAATTTCACCCCGCACCTTGGTCCGGCTACGTGTCTATAATTTACTAACTCTTACCTTTACCTCATATTAGACATCACATCAATGTTTGACTTAGTTATTAGTTCGCACCAATCGACACTAAACTATTAGATAGTATCACACTAAATCTATGTTGGTAATTCTTTTCTTGTTGATTACCTCCTTGGTCCGGCAAGTAGCAACAAGGCGAGTTCTAACGTTTGCAACCGCTAAAAAGACTTCTAAACGAAAGAATTATCAATGCATGATTCAACACTATTCAAGAATTACTTAGTTATTATTCATACTTTGTTAATTGCTTATGGTTCCCCACAACCCTAGTTATGAAATTTAGCTACTCATTATCTCAAAAATACAATTAAGATTTATTAAAATAAATATGCTTGTGTTAATAAAAAGTTAAGAACAATAGTTAAACTCTCTTTTATTAATCACGAATACAAATAAATAATAAAGGAGAGGAAAGAATAAATCACAATTCTCCGGCCTCCACGGCGGCTCTTCCAAAGTTCCTAAGCTAGAAGAAATTTTATATTATGTATTGTATCTTGGTTTTCCAAAGAATAATTTTCCATCCCCTATTTATAGATAGAGAAACCCTAAATAAAATAATTGAGTTCAAGACAAATTAGAAAAAAAAAACCCAATTAAATTGGGTTTGCACTGTACGCGTGATTTCTCCAAATTGTTGGCGGCAGAGGGGCACCGGTCAGCTGACACGTGGCAGCAACAAGCCTAATTCAAATTGAATTGGCTTTCAACTTTGCACCATATATAGGAATATAATATTTTAACAAATTTAATCCATTAAGCTGTCTATTTTTAATTCGCTTTAGCTCCAAATTTCTTCGTTTTTTCACCAATTTAATCCTACAAATAAAATATACTATTTAGCACAATCCATAAAATTTATGCTCGAAAAGGACAAATATAAATAATAAATGTGAGGCAAATAATGATTAAAAATATATATTTTTGGTCTCACATCACTAGACTTCGTTGAGGGACATTTTCTAATTAAAGATTAAAAAAATGAAATAGACAATGGGTAATAACGTAAAATGGGGTCTCGTACCAATAGTGTGACGGGTATTGGTACGAGTAGCGATGTTATTAAAGCGAAAGTTTATTACTATAGATTTATAGATTATAATTCAAGAATGCCAAAGCATATGGGCATTAGCTGATGTATTTAGTGAGTTGATTTCCTTGTGTAGTTGTGTTTCTCTATTGAACCCGAATATTTGTGATAATTGAGGTGATTATATGTCATAGAGACATTTGATTTATTAAGATGCTTCATCATCCCATTTTATTGATATCATATTGTGCACGTGCATTGATATGAGATTGAGTATGAATAAAGCTCTAACATGTGGAAATCACCCGTATTGGATCGAGTTCTGATTATAATTTGGGCACTGGAGATTGTCTGTGCGAGAGATTGGTTATGATAATAAGTTGGGCACGTGGAAATCGTCAGTGCTGATGATTGTTTGATTTTATGATAGTGCATTGAGATCGTCCACACAGACATGTGGAGATCGTCTGTGTCGGTATATGGACCTCGTGCGTCCACCATGGGTCATGAACTCTCGATGCATTTATGACGAGTATCATGTATATATAGTTGAGATAGTACTATGCATCTGAGGCATATCATTTCATGGTTTCACATTGCATTGCATCTCATTACATCCCTCGTTCATGTTTATTATGTGTGTTATTGATGGTTGTACATTATGAGACATTTGATTATCCCTATTGATGAAACTTGATTGATAAGTATAATGTGGACTTGTAAAAATTAAAGGATTATTTTCTTATACACTCCTGTCACTATTTCTTCGTTGTCGGTCTATGAGATATACTAGGTACACATGATTTAGTACTCATACTACACTTGTTGTATTTCAAATTCGAGCGTATTTCTTGGAGCTTGAGTCTGAGTTTGGATTATCTTGGAGTTGTGGTGAGCTGCTTGGATATTCTTCATCACATACCTTCATATGTCTCTATTTATTCGACTGTTTTGGTATTTTAATAGGATATTTCTTATGTTTAGACTTTTTATATAATTAGAGACTTATATTGACTTTTAGAAACTCTTGTACTTATGACACTAAATCTTGGGGGTGGTATTTTAGTTTTCCGGATTTTAAATTAAAAGACTTAGTATGTAAGATATTTGCTTGCTACTTACTTTCCCATATTTTAAGTGGAATTGCTTAACTTATTGGGTTGGCTTTGCTATAGATTGTAAACATAGATGCCATCACGACTTATGCATTTGAATCGTGACAAATTGGTATCAGTGCCCTAGGTTCATCAGTTTCAAGAGTACAAGAGATGAGTCTAGTAGAGTCTTGCGGATTGGTGTGGAGACATCCGTTACTTATCTTCGAGAGGCTATGGAACTTTAGGAAACTTTCATTCTTTCATTCTTTATCGTGTGTATGTGGTTCACTTTAAGATCTAAATTCTTCGATTCATTCTCTCATGTATTATGGGGATAGGTTCTCAAATTTGTACATAAGCGGGTGAGAGTTGACGTTACGTGGTATGGTGCGAGATGTTATGATGTGGTTAGAAAAATAAATAAGCAACAAGAGTTGTGACATTGAGAATGTTTGGCATAGTATTGATGGTTTGTTTGAGGTGTGATTTGGATGAAAATACTTTAAATGAATTCAGATTTATTACAACAGTTTTATGACACATATGTATTAATGACAAGTCAATAATTGAGCAATAGAATGGCTATTTATTAGTGTCTTAAAGACAAGAGTAAGCTTGGGAGGATTGATTAACCAAATGAGAGAATAGTTATCTTGGAAAGGATATGATAAAAAGTTAATGGTTGACAAATACATAAATGATGATTCTTTATAATGACGTTTGAGGTTACATGACTTATTATAAGATTTGTATGAAAAATTTTCTTACTCTCTTTTAGAGTAGAGGTGTACTAAAAAGAAGTTTGATAGTTCAATTTCAATGACATAATGACCATGTTGATATAGTGTTCATTTAATGTAAGTCGCGAGGTGGTCTCAATATAATACATCAAGAGATATGAGCTAAGTTAGGTTGCAATTAGCAGAGACATTTAATTGGTGCTTAATGATTAATGATATATATTGACATATTCAACTATGATATATCTCTTAGAGATTGAATTGAGGATCAACAATATGAGTTGAAATTAATGGAAAACAAAATTTGACTTTTGGCAAGGATACTAGTATGAAACTATGTAGGAACATTCCTAGCGACGTCTTTATAGTGGTAAAGGATCGCCCTACAATTTACGGACTAATATTTTGGTGGTTGGAAGTATTATATTGACAAACAACTAACTCAATTGGGATAACCAATGTTGTCTCGAGTATTGTTCATTGTGCTCTCGACTTTTTGAAATTTTATTTCGACTATAAAACTACTTTCTTTTATGTACCTTATTTTGGATATGTTTTGTGACTCTCATTGTAAGTTTGTACTTATTCAGACACCCTTAGATGATTCTTAGTGGTGGATCTATTACATCGATCTTAAGTTATTGATTTGATAGGACAAAATACGTAGATATACTTAATTATTTTGGATATGGTAGATATTTATATCACATTGGGCATAGATTGACTTCATCCATATTATGAAGTTCTAGATTGTTAACTTAGATATGTCGGGTTCTCTTAAACTTAAGTGACAAGAGACTCTCAGTTCCTATTTGACGAAGGTATTATCATTTTCAAAGACTCAGTGATTGAGAAGAAATGTCCCCCCTAGTTGACTTATGTTCATGATATAAGTAGTGATACTCCTTCTTTAGAATCAGAAATAGTGATGAAAGGGTTTCTGAAGGTGTTTCAGTTGATCGTGATTTTGATTTTAGTATTGACTTAGAGCCAAACAATGAACCTAATTTATCTTTTCATATCAAATGGCTCTGATAGAATTGAATGATTTGAAAGAGTAGTTGCATGATTTATTGAGTAAAGACTTTATTAGGCCTAGTATTTTTCTTGGGGCACGTTAGTCCTATTTGTAAAAAAATAAGGATGACACTCAAGGATGTGCACCAACTACAAACAATTGAAAAAAGTAACGATTAAGAAAAAGTATCATACTTCGCACATTGATAACTTGTTTGATCTACTTTAAGGAGTCTGGTATTCTCTAATATTAATTTGAGGGTTGGTTACTATAGACTGAGGGTTAGTGCAAAGGATATGCATAAGATAACTTTCAATACCCATTATGGCCACGATGAGCTCTTGGTTATGTATTTGGGGCTGACTAACTCTGAGCAATATTTATGAAGTTGATGAATAGGATATTCAGGTTCTATTTTGATTTCCTCCGTTATAGTTTTCATTGATGATGTTTTGATATACTCTTATAGTAAAGAGAAATGTGAGCAATATTTAAGAATTATGCTTCAAGATTTGAAGAAGGAGTAACCTTATCTAAATCTTTCTAAGTGTGAGTTATATTTCAGTTTTGTGACATTTTTGGGCATGTGGTGTCTAAGGATGAAAATATGGTAGATTTGTAGAGTATTGAGACAGTTAGAGATTGGGCTAGGTCTACTTCACCTATAAAGATCCACAGTTTTGTGAGTTTGACCAGTTACTACAAATGAAATTTGAATGACTTCTCTTTTATTGTGTTTCTATGGAAAAAACTAACTCAGAAGATATTTAACTTTCTAATGATCTAAGAAGTCTGAGACTACCTTTCAAAAAACTTAAGGCTCTGTTGACTTTTGTCTCAATTTTGACCTTGACAATAAAAGATAAGGAGTTTATGGAGTATTATGATGCTTCACAGGTTGATCTTCGAAATGTTTTGATGTATAAAAGTAAAGTAATCATATATCATATATCATATATCATATATATATATATAAAGGAGAACCCTCAGCCCGGTGACGTGGCGCCATCACAAGCCTTAATTCTCCTTCAATTTTTTTAATACCAAAAATACCCGCCTTAATTCTCCTTCAATTTTTTTAATACCAAAACAACCCTTCCCCTCCAAACAGTCATATTCATAACTAAACAACATCCCCCTTGCCTTACCAATGCGCCTCTTCCGTACCGTCACCACGTTATTATTTATTACTCCTAAACCAAAACTCCCTCCTTACATTGTTACAACTCGGCCTACACACAACCTCCAATTCCCTCCGTTGCTTCCAACTGCTACACTTATTCCCCCCTTCTGCTAATATGCACGCACTCTCACTGCCCGATTCTACATACCACAAGGATTTCAATCAAACCCCCGCTCAAACCTGGTAAACATTGATACATTTTTAATTCTCACTTTACATTCGCCTTAACGTTTCTCTGATCATTGAACACTTCTAATTTTAGGGTTTAAGTTGAAAATAGATTTTAATCTTGATTTTTTGTTCTTCATATATGTTTGTTCTAGCGTTTTTCTTTTTTGGATTAGAGGAAATTGTAGTGATCTGATCTTGATACAAACCCTAGGTACTTAAGTAAGACATAACTATCACCCAGAAACTCTGGCAGTGATATTTTCTCCTTTACAAACAAGAATATTAAAAAAAGATGCACCTTTCTACTGCAGTGTTAGCAAAAATTGAATGACAGATAATGTCAGGAAATCATTTTGTTTAGTAGGAGTAAGGTCTGTGTAAACTTACCCTCCCCAAATCCCAATTCTGGGATTACATTGGGTTGTTGTGGGAATTCTGTTTGGTTATAATTTTTGCAAATAATATTTGGTTATTTGGATGTGTAAATAGTGAAAACAGGGTTTTGGTTGTTTGTAGTTGTATTTGAAATTTTCGATGGTCAAACGGAAAAAAATAGATAAAATGTTATGGCCAAACACTCCCTGTTTGGCGCTATATTTGGGCATCTCTTTCTTACCCTCTTTCCGGGATTGATAGTTATGTTTCTTGCTATTACTGCAAAGTGAATGGTTCTTACATGGTTGCAGTGAATATAGAGTTTATACACATTGGTTCTTATAAAGTCATGTTGTTTAAGCTTTTGATTTTGTATATAATGTTCATTTCTTTGTTGCAAAACTTAGATGACCTGGTATGTTAGGCAAAAGACTATGTCCATAATAGTGTAGTAATTGTCTATATTTAGTTGCCTCTTGAAAAAGGCATGCCCTTTATTGGGTAGACTTTGAACTGCATATAGAGTTTATACACATTAGTTCTTATAAAGTCTTGTTGTTTAAGCTTTGATTTTTGTATATAATATTCATTTCTTTGTTGCAAAACTAGATGACCTGGTATGTTAGGCAAAAGACTATGTAACTGTCTATATTTAGTTGCCCTCTTGAAGATGGCATGCCTTTTATTGGGCAGAATTTGAACTGCATATAGAGTTTATACACATTGGTTCTATAAAGTCATGTTGTTTAATCTTTGATTTTTGTATATAATGTTCATTTCTTTGTTGCAAAACTAGATGACCTTGAAGTTTTAATAGTGCAAACTCCCGTTCATTTCTAATATATGTGTCCTACCAGGACTGCTTATATGGACGCAAATGTACTGGCTGCTTCTAAGGACTGAAAGGATTTAAAACAAACCCCCGCCCAAACCAGGTACACATTCATCCATTTTCTACTCACCCGTTATGCCTGCGTTAGTATTACTCTGTACAATGGTGCCTCCTCGTGCATTTTATATTTTCATCCCCTATTTTATTTTAATCAGTTTTGTAACAAATTACGTTTCATTATTTTTTTCCCTTGATGTTTTAATAAGAAAACTCCTATACTATTCTACTTTGTCTCCTCCCAGGACTGCTTACCTAGACGCAAATTTACACGTTGCTTCTATGGACATAAAGGATTTAAAACAAACCCCCACCCAATACAGGTATACATTCATACATTTTCCACTCACCCGTTACGCCGGTGCTATCGTTACTCTGTACAATGGTGCCTACTCGTGCGTCTCATATTTTCATCCCCTATTTCATCCAGTTTGTCGATCACCAGGACGCCCGCTAATGATGCAATTCAACTGTCTGGTATGGACCCAACGGAACATACAAAAAAACCCGGCCACTCCAGGTATACATATATAAGTTTAACCCTTGCATCATTCATTGGATGTCTCACCCTCACACCCTTCCCCTGATCAATTTAATGCACCCCTTAAATCGTAAAGCAGTTTCTCAAATCTATACATACGTAGGCATATAACGAATGCTGAAAGAACCACATCTACTCCTTCAAATCTAACCCTTCCTACAGAACTGTCAGGTAACTCCCATATTATAACTTCTGCTTCTCTATTTCTGCTTCTTTATTGTCAGGGATTCTGAAGCACGAAAAATAGCAAGTTTTGATAAATGGCTTTTGCAGATTAGAGATGGATCCGTTTATGCAGATAATAAGAAGGACCTCATTCATGTGCCCGCTGATGTATATATTCCAACATCGCACAATCAGATAGAATCCATTGTAGAGGCAGTATCTCCATCCTTGCTACAGAACTATAACGACCCATCCTACTTGAAAGAAAGAGCCATACTCACACCAAAAAATGAAATGGTCCATGCACTGAATGAGAAAATTCTGAAGCTGATACCTGGGGAAGGAAGAATTTACTATAGCTCGGACAATGTATGCAAAGCAAGCATGAATACTAATGAGGAGGATATATTGTACCCAACAGAATTCCTAAACAACTTACGATTCCCAGGTATCCCAAACCATGACATTCACTTGAAAGTAGGAAGTCTGATTATGCTGCTTAGAAATCTAAATCAAACTGAAGGCCTATGCAATGGTACAAGATTAATAATAACGCATCTGGGTATTTGGTCTGTTACTGCAAACATAATCTCTGGAAAGAACATCGGTTCATGAGTCACAATACTAAGAATTATCATGTCACCAAACGATTGAAAGTGGCCGTTCAAGCTCAACATGCGCCAACTTCCTTTAGCACCCTGTTATGCTATGACCATCAACAAGAGCCAGGGGTAAACTCTTCAAAGAGTTGAGTTGTATCTGCCAAAACAAGTATTCACACATGGCCAATTGTATGTCGTAGTATCACGTGTAACAAAAAGAGAAGGATTGACAATTGTCAATGTGGACGAGGACACAGATGACCCTACATACATAAAAAATATTGTTTAAAAGGAAATCTTCCAGAACGTCGGCCCAAGAATGGTGCAAACTGAGGAGGTATTTCTTAGAAATTAACCGTTTGATATGGCGATTATAAATATATATTACACCAAATAATGGCGTAACTAACTTCTCGAAATGACCCATGTGCAGATAAACATCCATACTAACGAGGATTCGTGATGGAGGTGGAATGCAAATGCAACACTTGCGTGCAGGCCTAACTAATACAAGAGAGACCAGTGCAGCTGCCTATGGAATTTAATAGTACAGATTACATTCCTCATGAGGGCGCCTATGATAGACAGCCTTCACGGAAAGTGCTGATTTGAGAAGCTACATATAAGAAACGAATGTCCTGCTTACTATTTCTACTTGCAGCACAAATATGAGTCCTCTTTTACAAACTTAATATTGAATGATTCATGTACTGTCACAAATATGTAACATTTAACTATACACAATGCATACGTAGGGGCCTTATTACATAGACAACCATCATATATACCTTTGTATATAATGCACATAATTTATACACATGTACGCAGAGCCGCCAATAAACAATACAACACAACAAACAATATGTAGCAACTTTGGGACTACGAAAATTACATGGGGGTGAAAAATAATAGTGATGTCGGTGTAAGATTGGAGCATTTCACAGAATAGTCAACTGTATTGATCAGGTTTACAAATGATGTCCATACAAATATGTGACGACTAAATATAAAGACCACCAAGAAACCTCAAACGTTAAAGTGCATTAATAAATTAAATGTTTGACGACGAAACATGGAATCACATTACAACACTTAAACCACAAGTAAAATAATGCCAGTCTACGACACTTCCAAAAATTGACCTCATCTTCCTTTACGCTTCTTCAACATATTATATAGTCGAATAAAGCCCAACTCGGACCCGCGCGAAGTGCGGGTGGATTCCCTAGTAAAGTATATTTTGAGATGACTGAAGATGTAGGAAAATAACTACCCTACTCATTTTTTAGAATTGACAATGATTTTTTTTTCTTTAAGAACTTGAAGGCATTATATACTTGGAGATAAATATGAGATGTTCATGAATTATCGCAGTATTGAATATATTTCTTGGTAGAGAGATCTAAGTTTAACGTTGAGGAGATGGTTAAGGTTGCTTAAGGATTGTGATATCATTATCGTATATCACTTGGGAAAGGTAACTATGGTATAAAATGTGTTGAGTAACAAGTTAGTTAGTGTGGATAGCTTGATTATGTTGCGACTGGAATACATGTTCAATGCTTGGCTAATAGATTTGCTAGACTTGATATTTTAGAGCTTGGAAAGGTTCTTGTTCATATTGAGGTACACTCCCTCCTGGGGGATTAGATCAATATTAGACAGTTCGAAGATGAGGAGTTGAATATAATTCTTTACATGGTATTAAAGGGTGAATATAAGGATGTAATGGTGGTTCGAAGGATGTTTTAAGAGTTGGTTATTTGATCAAGTAGATTATGAAAGAGATTAATAGCTTTAAATATTTTATTCAACAATAAGGAGGGAAGATATATTATGATCTGAAGCATTATCGTGATGTTGAATAAAGAGGGACATTATAAAGTATGTGTCTTGATGTTTGAACTGTCAGCATGTAAAGTATAAGCACGAGAGACTAGGTGGTGAGACTTAGAAGATGTCTATACATGAGTGAAAGCGGGAATGAATTGCCATAAATTTTGTGATAGGATTGAAAAACACGTTGAGAAAGATCAGTGACATTTGACTTATCATGGATAAGATTATCAAATAAGCTTACTTTAGGTCGGTTTAGACTTCATACATACGAAAAGCTTGCTTAGAATTTACATTCAAAAGATAGTTTATTTTCATGATGTGTCTAATTTCATCATTTCCTACAGATTTAATCGGTTCATATTTAATTTTCGATAGTTTATGTATAACGAGTTGGGTAGTCGGGTAGAGCTTAGCACAACTTTTCATTCACAATTGAATGCCTAATTTAAGAGACAATTGAGGTGTTGGAGGATATGCTACGACCATGTGTAACTGATTTTAGTGATCATTGGGATAAAATTCATACCCTTAGGAGTATACGTATAACAATAGTAACCATTTCAGCTTCCAGATGGTTTCATTTGAGGATTTGTATGATAGAAAATGTTGTTCTCCAATTTATTGATTTGACGCATTCGTGGTTAGACTTTTAGGCATGTATCTTTTGAGATATTTGTTGGATAAGGTCAAGTTGATTTAAGATAGGCTTCTCACAGTCCAGGATAAAACAAAAGTTATAGGGATAGAAAGGTTTTTGATCTGAAGTTCATGATAGGAGAGAAAGTTTTGTTGAAAGTATCACTCATAAAAGGTGTTATGAGGTTCGAGAAGAAGGAAAAACTCAGCCCTAGATTCATTCATCTATTTAGGTACTACTATAGTTAGGAGAAATGACTTATGAAATAGATATGCCATGTCACGCCTCGAGGCTACCCAGTTGACATAACACGGGACCTAGGATCACGAGTGACCCCAAGCTAACTCTGAGTCTGGCATATCATAAGCATAATGAAAATAACTAAGTAAAGCATGAACTATGCGGAAGCTAAAACAATAAATATCTGGTGTGGCGACAAAACCCAAATAGTCTTAATATATAAAACATACTAAGAGTTTAGTGATAACAAACAACCACTTAACAACTTTATTACTATGTTTGAAAATCCTCTAATTGAGTTGAGTTGCTGGGATATGCACCCCAGCTAACTCTAACAAAATTGAAACTAAAAATAATGACTAAAATTAAAGCATTTATATTGTCCTCAGAATATGAGGACTCACCACTGGAGCTGGTGAATGCGAACCGAGAATCGATCTAAGCGTGATCTGGATATTGAGTACCTGAACCTACATCATGAAAGGATGTAATGCAAAATATGCATCAGTGCTTGGAATGTACTGAGCATGCATGATATAGATACTAAGCTGAATAAAAGATATATAAGCTTAACAATACATAACTGAGATATGATGCAATCAGAGTAGAGAAATAGAGATTGAAATTTAACTGAAAAACTAAACTGAATGCAATGACCAAGTACTGATCATGAAGATAACATGCTGAACTGTATACTGATATAAATGATGAAAACCTGGTCAATGCACTAAGACTCTAACTATGGGAGCTACTATTAATCGACATAAACCATGTTATCTAAACGTGGAGTCCGATGTATACACCGCATCGAAAGGACCCAATATACCTTGCCTGGGGTATAAAGGCATGACTGTGACATGATAAGTAATACTGATGCCAAACACAGGGGACTTATAATCCTACTGGGGCACGTAGTTCTGGGACTATGAGGGTATGCTGAACCCTAGTCAAATTCGGTGCTAAGTCTACTCCCAACTGAATATGTATATGACAGAAATGTAACCGAAATACTGAATAACTTAAAATACTGACATGCAATATAAGAATTCAACATTTATATACTGATAATGTGACATTCGAAATTTGGAGCATGATTATCAGTTGAATTGACCTAGCAAGTATAATTCATGAACTAAGAGAATTTATATAAACTAGGGTTCTGAGTTTTATACAAGGAATTAAACAATGTTTCCAAAAAAACATGTTATTTAGACTATGGATTATATAACAGCTGAAATCACAATAGATTGCCAAGATTTTATAGACCGTAGGTCTAAACAAGCTATATAGAATCAAGGAACTGAATGAATTCTAGGGACCTAGTGGACGAAAGGAACCCACTAGCGAAATCCCACATACCTGGTGACGAAATCTACGGAGAAATCCTTTGGATTTCGGGGTTGAACTTTGAAGAACACTGCTGCTTTTTCTTGGGAGGTTTGGTCGACTTCTGCTCTTCTTTTTGCTCCATGTTTGGATGTTTTTTGAAGAATGAGGGTTCTGGGTATGTTTGACTAGGTTATTAGGCTTAGACTTAGTAAAACGATGTAGTTTAGACATCAAACGATGTTGTTTAAGTGTCTAATGCATAGGGAAAAGGACCAAAAAGACACTGACGTAAAAGTTGACTAAGGCCATCCACAGAAGGATCGATAGACCGTCGTTTGGACTACCCCCCCCCTCCCGTCGACTGTGGTCGTGATTCGTGGTCTACCCAACATGGCTTCACTAAAACGAGCATAACTTTTTACTCTGAGCTTGGATTTTACCAAACTCGGTGGAGTTGAAAAGAGGATTCAATTATCTTTAATTTGATAGAGCATAGGCCACCTAATTCATTTTATGCTCAAATATATGACCATTTGAAGTTGACCCAACAACAATTTTCCTCTAATTGGTTGTTGATTAAGGTTTCAAGGACAGTTCATCCAATTTTAAGTGTCAGCGATCACTAGTCAATATAAAACCCAACTAACTGAGTTGGGGTCAAATCCCACAGGGAGCGATACATGTTTGAGATTCAACAGCAAAGTATGAACAGGGTCAAATCAGCCATAGAAATAGAATTTATCGAATAAAAACATAATTCAAATGAGGGGATGACACGAATGTCAGATAAGGGGTTTTTGGTTGTAGTTATCAACTATAAACAGCAAAGAACAATACGAAATAACAATACTGAGACGAGTTCTTGGGATGTGATTCGATTATAGGCTAATATAGACAAATGGATAATTGCAACTATTAGAAAATAGCTAGATATTAGTGAGTAAGCTAGACTATAGAGGAGGTAAACTTTATCTCGAACAATTTACCCTGAATCAAGTCAATTTCTCTTGAACATCAACAAGCATGCAAAGTAAGACTAGCCCACACCTTAGTCCATTCACTCTCTTGAGTTGAATGTGTGGAATTTGGTTTAGGATTCACTCTCTCTAGCTTAACCCATGACAACCCAATACCACTGACCATCAATCAATAAGTTTGGTTTTAGAACCTCTCTCTCGAGCAAGCCAAAAACACGACGGTAGAACTTCATTTGCAACTCAATTCTTAAATTAAACCACGATTAGTGATTGAACTCACTTCTAAACAACATTTAAACTAACAATTAGCAATACCCATAAACTAAATAAGCCCATAATCAAATAATCACACCCCAAGAATTGGGGTTTTAGCTAGACATCATAAAAAGATAAAAATTGTTACCAAATTGAGTTTCCATCAACTGGGTAAGATTGATTACATTCCTACAATTGTCCAATTTGAAGAATCTCAAAGACCCACTTCCAATTTCTCAAAAGTGTAGAAATTTTAACTCTTCAAAGCTAAAGAAAAACTAGAGAAAACTGTCTCAATACTCATAATTTGATATCAATAATAATAAGAATTGATAATTGATACTAAACTAAATGTTCAAAAATGTATTTATAGTGTCCAAAAATGTGTTGCGAATAGCCACTTGGTGAAGTAAGTCAGGCTCGTCGATCAACTCGGCGATCCGCCCTTTGGTCATTTCCATCGCCCTTTTTGCATTAGCCTTCAACATCCTCAAGTTCTGTAAATTTGGGAGATCCAACACTGCATCGCGGAACCACTCGGCGATCCACCGACTGCTCCTTTCTCTCGCCAACTTGGTTTTCTCCTTCAAGGCTTGGTACACAGGAACTTTAGGCGGTCAAATAGCCATTCGACGACTCGCCAAGTGGACTAGGTGATGACCAGGCTTTTTTTTCTTCACTCTTTCAACTCGCTTCGTTCCTTTTTGTAAATTAGTGTCCTTGCTTGGTTCCTCAATCCATATTTACCTGGAAAGCTAGGGTTTTACATCAGTTATTGACACAAAATAAGCATTTGAGGACACTAAATCATTGTAAATAAAGCCCTAAATGAGTCCAAATCTTGGACTCATCAATACCCCCAACTTAAGCGTTTGCTTGTCCTCAAGTAGAACTCATGTTCAGCAGTTCAGAAAGGATGTCTCAAACAGTGCTACATAAGACTCAATCATGAATGCACACAAAAAGACTCAACTTATTTATGCAAGGATCAATTGTTCACTCAAAGGTTCAAGTTGTGACTCACCATTACCAAAGATTCTCAAGTTCACAATACTTACTTCAAGTGCAAGTTCAAGCTCAACAAAGGTACTCAAATGCCCTCACACAAAGAATGATTCCATATTCACACACTATTTTTCAACAATTTGAATCTCCGAAATCACATACAACTCTCACACTCACAAATATGGACACATGCATGACTTCACCCATATGTTTGCCCTTATTTTCCAATCAACCCTCGTTTCAGCTCACTCAAGATCAAAAAGGTCTTTTCAAGGCTTGTAAAGGGGTTAAGTGTAAATGTATGGTCATTTAGGCTCAGTGGCTATTATCCTCATGAAATATGGTATGAACTTCACTTTCTATCCCTTTTTTCAACATTCACACCCCTGCTCAAAATTCACCTTATTATTCATTTCTCATGGAATATTGGACACCCCATTTCTTTTGCAACTTTCACAACTTTTATTTCTCAACTTTTTCAATCTTCTTTTTTTAGTTTTCTTTCCTTTTTTTTCTCTTTTTTTTCTTGTATGGAGGGGTTCCATTTTTCTTAAAATCATGGATCAAGGGAAACTTCTTTGCATTTCTTGATTTACGTTCTCTTTTCATCACACCCCAACTTAGGATTTTGGCCTAAGTTGGCTATTCAAACAAGCCACATTTCTTGAGGATTATGGGTGAATGGATAATGAGAGGGTTACTATTGCATCAAGTTTCTTCCAAGAAAAGGCTAAGGCTCAAAGGGTGTTCAAGCAAAGTTTACACACTCACAGGGTTGTCCACAAAAGAGGTATAATGTCAAATTGTTTCACTCTTTAGAATTGTTGTCTAAGATCATTTCAAGAGATTGCATCACTTAGTCAACCGGGACAACGAGGCAAATTCTAGGTGTCATCACACATTGTTCACGGTAAGCTCATCACACAAGACATTGGCACCAATATCAAACAAGACTCTACACTTTTGCTAGTGTGCAATGTTCATCACAAGATCCTCCATTTGATAACCGGCTAGTCACAACGAGATGCAAAAAGTTCACATATTGTCTATGAACTTCATTTGGCCACATCGTAGCCGCACATTCATTTTTGTTCGATTAAGAGCACTATTTAAGTCATCAGCATTGATCAAGACCTACACTCAAATTTGCACAAGAACAACCACATTTAAACACAATCAAGAGGTGGCAAAAAATTCCAGAAAGGTCAAAAACCATTTACTCTCAAAATAAGGAGCCAGAAGTTCAAACATCCACAAAATAGTGCCAAAACATAATTTACAGCACAAAATCCCAATGTATAAACAAAACAATAATCAGAAGATGTAGGTATGGAAATACCTCACCCTACCACAAACAAAAAAACAATTTGTATTTAAATGAAATAAAAACACTAAAAAATCAATCGAAATGACAAAGAAGGAGGTAAAGAGGGGTCCTGTCTACACAGTCGCTCCATCTATCGGGTGAGTATGTACAATAATAGAGGGTACTTGACCTCTAAGCCCTCTATGGACAACAACTTATCTTCCATCGTCCTCAGTCCTTCGGCTTTTAATCTGTTGAGTAGTCGGGGAGGAGAAAACCTGTGCTGGTGGCACTGGGGCCATAGTTGGTGCCGGAGCTAGCACTGTATCTGCTATAGCAGGGGTGGCTGTTGGAGCTCTCGATGAGTTAGGACGAGACCTACCACGGATCTCCGTTCGCCTTAACTGTAGTGGCTGGTCATCATCCAGTTCAGAGAATGCAGCTTGGGAGTCAAAGGACTCTCCGTCGTTGTCGAAGTTGTGTTTCGGAACCTCAGTAATGGGCTTTTTACCCTTGCCCTTGCCTCCCTTTTACAGGGTGGCATATCGAGGTTGGTTCTAGCCATTTCTGCAAAAACATCAAAATGAGTTAGATTCATTTCAATCAAAGTTGCAGAAAAACACTTGCAGACAGACTCGCTGAACCGATCGACGAGTCACCGAATCACTTTAGCGAGCCAGATCAGGCTCGTTAAAAAATTGGCTAAAAATTTCCCAGAAAATTGGCATGTCAGCGATGGGAGGGGCCTTTCGGTGAATCGCCGACAGTATTCGGCGATCAAGGACTAGCCCGTCGAAAGTTACAATGTATTTTAAGGGTTAGGGGCCTAGAAAGGGCGATCAAAGAAGACTTTCGGTGAGTCACCGAGTGCACTCGGCGAACTCAGGCTTCTCGCCGAAATTTACAGAACCTAAACTCAAAATTAGCATGAAAATAAAGGTGATCTAGGGAGGTTCGGCAAACCGCTGAGTGGTTCGGCGAGCTTGACCCAGCTCACCAAACTACCCAACATGCCTAATTTCTACCCCGACTTCCAAAATCAATCCCGCAGCCCCCGAAAACAAAACCAAAACACACACTAATTCAATTAAACTTAGATCCATAAGAACCATGCTCCGGGGATACTCAGACTTCTCCCGGTTTTGCTAAAATTGGCCATTTGACGACTTATGCCCTTAGAAATGACGTCAAATACTCCGTCATCAGGCAAAATACGTCATTTAGCACAATTATGGGTTACTCAGAGTTCACCCAACTAGACCCAACAACAACTTAGCAAAACCCAACAATTTAGAACAAATTTTAAGCACAAAATTTGGGAAATCAACAATATAGGCATTTTAGGCATCATATTCAAATTAAAACAGGCACACAAGCACACAATTACGATTCAGAGAGGCCCAACACACATCACTAAGATAAACACAATTGAAAATGAGTAAAATTGGTTAATACAAGTTTGGGGTTCGGAAAACCAACATTTTATGCCGAATATATACTTTGAAAAGCTAGGCGGTAAAGAACTCCAATTCCGAACACACAATCGATGACTAAGAAGTAGTAAAAACACAAAAAATATGGGAAAATATAGTGCGGGTGTGATTTTGGGAAGTTAAAAAGTGAGGGAATGTGAAAGAGTTTGAACTTTTGAACCATTGTCCTTTAAAACTGTCCAGTTCTCGCCCTTTCGGCGACATTAATTTTGCTCGCCGACCCCACTCGGTGACACACAAAGTGGGCACTTACCTCGCTGAGTTTTACAGGACCTCTAGCTAATGTGGGGGTCCAAATGGTGGAATAAGTCATGATCGCCGACCTGTTTAGGGACACGCCGATTTGCTCCTAGGCTCGCCGAGTTTTACAGACTCCAACCATAGAAGTTCTTGAGTCCAACGTCAACCCGATTCGGGCTCGCCGACCTCTTTGGCGAGTCGCCGACTGGGCCTTTTGCTCGCCAACTTGCAATTTTCAAACACATTCTACACTTCCACCTGCAAAATCAACACACGATTATTCCTAAAACAAAAAGAAAGAAAATAAGAACTTGGGTTAACTCCTAAGCAGATCCTTAGTTAATGTCCTGGCACGACGCAAGTCCTCACTCAAACCTCATTCTTGTGGTTGGTCATAGTGTAACTAGGCAACCCTCATTGTTGTCTCGGGTTTAAATAAGACGAGATATAACCCATTTGGGTCTCTAACTGTTTAATAGAGATAGAGTGAGAGGTGGCCGTCTGGATAAGGGTCGATACATCATCCTTCATTTCTTTCTAAGATTTTATTGGACCCTTCAACCTTGTTGAGGATACGCGAGAGCATATCCTTAGAATGACCACCCTCAGAATCCTTTGGTTTTTGACGCTCGTGGGGAGGAATGTACTTATACTACTCCCCATACCTTACCTTCCAAGTGGGATTACAATCCCTCCACTTTCTATCAAGATCTCTTCAGCCATCTTCATTGTTCCAACCTTGGTTACCACCCTGCCTCGGGTAGTTTGCACGATTACCACTTCCTTGGTTGGCTAGGAAGTTCACCTCCTCGTTATATAACGCTTTAAACTTGGCCTCTTTGGGGTTTGGATACCCGACATCCACAGCATTGACACTTCTAGTACTAGCTCCCATGACCTTTTTGGACTAAATGTCAAGTTGGGTCATGATCTTTGCCATGTTCTGGTCCCTCTCTTTGTCTTTCTCAAGCTGATCCTTGGTGAATTTAAAAGTGAGAGGGGAGACTTGATCCTCACGGATGTACCACGCCCGGTTGATTTTGGTTATACCATCCAAGAGTTGGGCTGCTATAATGTAAGGTTGTTGCATCAAACCTCCAGGAGAAAGTTGGTCAGCTACTCCCTTCTTAACCGAATCAAGGCTTCGGTAAAAGTATTGCTGTTAAACATTGTCGGGCAAAACCATGAGTTGGACATTGCAGCACCAACTTCTTGAATCATAGCCAAGTCTCATGAATTGGCTCACCCTCCAAACGCTTGAAGCTTTGGATGTTGTCTCGAAGTGTCATCATCTTTGAAGGAGGGAAAAATTGCACTTGAAATGCAGTGACAAGCTCTTCCCACAAAGTGATTAAGTTGTGTGGCAATTCAGCGAACCACTTACATGCTTCTCCCATTAAAGAAAATGGGAACAACCTCAACTGGACCGAATCTTAGGATATGTTCTTGAAAGAGAACGAACCGCAAATATCAACAATGTTTCTAATATGCTCATGGGGATCCTCATGAGCCAACCCACCAAACAACCCTTTGAATTGCATGAGCTGCAATATGGCACTTGTAATGTGGAACACAACATTCCCTTCAGCCTGAGGCAAGTGAATGACACCAATTCCACCAATTAGATGCGGGTCAATAACATTTGGCTCATTGACATCGTTGAGGTTGCCGATATCATCTTGGTGGCCCACTTGGCTACCATTGCTTTCGTTGACAGTCATTTTCTTTGCTTCAAACAGCAACACACAAACCAAAACTAAAAGTAAGTAAATTTAACTATGACTAAAAAGAACAAAATTCAAATTCACCAAAAATTCTCAAACAACACCACTCCCCGGCAACGGAGCCATTTTAATTAATGTTTCAAGGAAACTTCATCAAATTCTAAGTGTCAACGATCGCTAGTCAGTATAAAACCCAACTAAATGAGTTGGGGTCGAATCCCATATGAAGCGATACGTGTTTGAGATTCAATAGCAAAGTATGAACATGGTCAAATCAGCCATAAGAATAGAATTTATTAAATAAAAACATAATACAAATCAGGGGATGACACGAATGTCAAATAGGGGAGTTTTGGTTGTAATTATCAACTACAAACAGCAGAGAAGAATACGAAATAAAAATAGTGAGACGAATTCTTGGGATGTGATTCTATTATAGGCTAATATAGACAAATAGGTAGTTGCAACTATTAGAAAATAGCAAGATATTAGTGAGTAAGCTAGACTATAGAGGAGGTAAACTTTCTCTCGAATAATTTACCCTGAATCAAGTCAATTTCTTTCGAACATCGACAAGCCCTTAGAATGTGTGGAACTTGGTTTAGGATTCACCTTAGTCTATTCACTCTCTCTCGCTAAATGTGTGGAATTTGGTTTAGGATTCACTCTCTCGAGCTGAACCCATGACAACCCAACACCCACTGACCACGAAGGTAGAACTGCATTTGCAACTACAATTCTTAAATTAAACCACAATTATTTATCGAACTCACTTCTAAACAACATTTAAACTAACAATTAGCAATACCCATAAACTAAATAAGCCCATAATCACACCCCAGAATTGGGGTTTTAGCTAGACATCATAAAAACATAAATATCGTTACCAAATTGAGTTTCTATCAACTGGGTATGATTGATTACGTTCTTACAATGGTCCAATTTGAAGAATCTCAAAGACCCACTTCCAATTTCTCAAAAGTGAAGAAATTTCAACTCTTCACAGCTAAGGAAAAACTAGAGAAAACTATCTCAATACTCAGAATTCGATATGAATAATAATAATAATTGCTAATTGATACTAAACTAAATGTTCAAAAATGTATTTGTAGTCACAAAAAATGTGCTGCGAATAGCCACTTGGCGATCTGCCCTTTGGTCATTTCCATCGCCCTTTTTGCCTTGTCCTTCAGCGTCCTCAAGTTCTGTAACTTTGGACGATCCAACACTACATTGCGGAACCACTTAGTGATCCGCTGACTGCTCCTTTCTCTCACCAACTTGGTTTTCTCCTTTAAGGCTTGGTACACTGGAACTTTAGATGGTCAAATAGCCATTCGGTGACTTTCCAAGTGGACTATGTGATCACCAGGCTTTTTTTTCTTCACTCTTTCAGCTCGCTTAGTTCCTTTCTGCAAATTTGTGTCCTTTCTTGGTTCCTCAATCCATATACCTGGAAATCAAGGATATTACATCAGTTATTGGCACGAAATAAGCATTTGAGGACACTAAATCATTGTAAATAAAGCCCTAAATGAGTCCAAATCTCGAACTCATCAGTTGTTGACCCTCACCTAAGGTCCGTAGGTCCAACCACAGACCGTACTGGTTGAACTTGGGTGGGATCAGAGACCACCAAAATTTAGACCTGAACGACGGAACCCCACCTACGGTCTGTGGGTAGTTTCGTTGGTACTGGCACCAGTTTTCTAAAAGCCAGTATTTTCTTCATTTTGAGATCCGACGTGTTACATTATATCCCGCTTGGAACATTCGTCCTTGAATGAAGTCTAACAAGCTGAGTATGGAAGGAAGAATTTTCATTCCCTACCATTAAATACTAGAAACTGATATCTAACTGGACTGAGTTCCAAGAAAATTAAATTATGTTGAAATGCAAGAATAACTGAGGGAACAAGAAACTGAGACTGAATTAAACAAGAGTAAACTAAGAAACTGGAGAGGAACTATTACCTCAAGCTGAAACAGAATCGGAAGAAAAGAGGTGAGGATACTTGGCCATCATGGCTGCTTCTGCTTCCCAAGTAGCTCCCTCTACGGAATGACTCCTCCACAAAACCTTTATTGAAGCGACTTCCTTCTTTCTCAACCTACGAACTTGACGGTCAGGAATTTCAACTGGAGCCTCTTCATAAGTGAGACAATCCTTCACAGACATACTCTCTAATGGTAGTATTGATGCCGGATCACCCACACACTTCCTCAATAAGGAAATGTGAAAGACTGGATGAACCACTGCTTGTTCTGCTGACAACTCTAACTCATAAGCTATACCAACCATTTTTAGGATTCTATAAGGACCTACATATCTGGAGCTAAGCTTCCCTTTCTTGTCAAATCTCATAACCCCCTTCATAGGTGACACCTTAAGGAAAATCCAATCATCGATTTCGAACTCTAAGTCCCTTCTCCTCACATCTACATAAGACTTATGATGACTCTGGGCTTTCTTTAATCTATCTCTGATGAGTTGAACTTTCTCCATAGCCTTATGAACCGAATTTGGCCCAATCAAGGATGCTTCACCTACTTCAAACCAACCAACTGGGGACCTACATCTATGCCCATATAGTGCCTCATACGGGTTCATCTGAATATTGGAATGAAAGCTATTATTATAGGAGAACTCTATGAGAGGTACGTTATCATACCAACTACCCTTGAAATCGATCACGCAAGCTTTAAACATGTCCTCTAAAGTCTGAATGGTATTCTCTGCTTAACCATGTTTCTGTGGATGAAATGATGTACTGAGATTTACCTGAGTACCAAGACCTTTTTGGAACGATTTCCAGAAATGAGATGTAAACTAAAGACATCTATTTGAGATGATAGACAAGGGAACCCCATGCAACCTGACTATCTCATTGATGTAGAGTTTGGCGTAGTCTTGAGTTCTGATAAACTTTTCTCACACTCATCTGACAACTGAAATTTGACCATTTTATGAGTCAACTTGGTCAATGGGAAAGCTATGGATGAAAATCCTTCAACAAACCTCCTATAATAACGGGCCAAACCCAAGAAACTTCTGATATATATTGGAGTTTTGTAATGCCTTAATTTTCGGAGAATCCACTCAGATCCCTTCGTTGGATACCACATGACCAAAGAAAGTGACCAACTATAGCCATAATTCACATTTGTTGAACTTAGCGAATAACTGGCGATCTTTGAGAGTTTGCAGAACAACTCTCAAATAATTCGCATGCTCCTTCTCACTTCGAGAATAAATGAGGATATCATCGATAAAAATGATAACGAACAAGTCCAAATACCTGAACACCATGTTCATTAAGTCCATAAAAGTTGCAGGAGCATTGTGACTATACCGAGTCCTGAAGGTTGTCTTTGGGATGTCACTATCTCTGACTTTGAGCTGATGTTAGCTAGATCTGACGTCTATCTTGGAAAAACAACTAGCACCCTGAAGTTGGTCGAACAAGTCATCAATCCTAGGGATGGGATATTTATTCTTGATTGTGACTTTGTTCAACTGCCGATAGTCAATGCACATTTTGAGAGAACCGTCTTTCTTTTTCACGAACAACACTGCAACACCCAATGGAAAGATGCTAGGTCATATAAAGCCCTTATCTAGAAGATCTTTCAACTGCTCTTTCAATTCCTTAAGCTCGGCTGGAGCCATTCTGTAAAGAGAAATCAAAATAGGTTGGGTATCTGGGAGGAGATATTTTACGAAGTTGATTTCCCTTTCAGGAGGAACTCTAAGTTGATCTTCTCGGAACACTTTTGGGAACTCATTAACTACTGGGACTGACTCAAGAGTTGGGGTTTCGGAGTTTGAATCCTTAACTCAAACAAGATGATAGATATGCCCTTTGGAAATCATTTTTTTGCCTTAAGGTAAGAGATGAATCAACCTATAGGCACTGAGCTACTATCCTTCCATTCTAAGACTATCTCATTTGGAACCTGAAAGCGAATGGTCCTAGTTCTACAATCAACTAAGGCATAACAGGAATATAACTAATCCATGCCTAGAATGATACCAAATCTACCATTTCTAACTCTACAAGATCTGCTGAGGTGACTTTTAGAGAGACTGTGGCAGGGTAATTTATGTATACCCATTTAGCTATAACTAGGTCACCAGCTAGAGTAGAAACTAAGAAGGGTTCTGAGAGAGTTTCTGGACTGACACTAAAGTTTACTGCTATATAGGGAGTTAGAAAAGACAGTGTAGCCCTTGGATCTAACAATGCATAAACATCTAAATGAAAGACTCATAACGTACCAGTGACCACATCAGGAAAATCTTCCTGGTCCTGGAAAACCTGGGGGGCATACAACCTGTTCTGGCACTGACCGCCAGCTGTACTAGGCGAAGCACCCTACTGAGCTTGGGAGACCTACTGGTGCTGCTGGAGCTGTAGGCTGAGCCCTATTGTTGTTACCACCTTGCCCCTACCTGGCAGAAGGGAAATCCTTCAACCTATGGCCAGACTGACCACACCCAAAGCACTTTTCCATGCCCACAAGACAATCGCCCGGATGGTTCTTACCACACTTTGGATAAGTTGGGAAAGTCCTATTACTTGAAGTACTCTCCAGAGACTTCGACCCTGATGCCCTACCTTTCTGATCCTATCGAAACCTATGGGATGTAGCACTAGCTAATGAAGGTGTTGGGGCTGTAGAACTCTACTGAAATTGTGAGCTACTTCTACCACTCGATCTTTGTTGAGAGTATTCATAATTCCTTGTTCTAGACTTCTTGTTATCCTTAGCCATTTCCCTCAGCTTATCTCCCTCAACCTATTGGGTATGAGTCAAGAGTCTGGAGATATCCATATCCCCTAGAAGCATAGCATTCCTCCACTCGGTCTTTACTAGATCAGATACCCTAAACAAGAACTTACTCATTTGTGCGTTTGGATTGGAAACCATGTGTGGAGCATACTTGGAGAGCTGAGTGAACTTCACCACATACTCTTGGACCGACATTGAACTGCTTCAAGTTCATAAACTCTTGTGCCTTAGCTTCTCTCAACTCCTTTGGGAAGAACCTATCAAGAAACGCTCCAGTAGAACAATCCCAAGTTACAGGAGCAACATTCGTACCCCTGATTTCTTTCCACTGAGTGTACCAGATATGAGCCACATCCTAAAGTTAATTGAATGCTAACTCAACACTCTCAGTACCAGTCACTTGCATTACCCCAAGAATCTTCTTAACCTCATCAGTGAGGTTCTGTGGGTCCTCACCAACCTTTGACCCTAGAAACTCAGTCAGATTCATACTAACAAAGTCTCGAACCCTAGCTGCAGCTGATCCACCATTAGTGTTTGCAGGATATCTGGCCTGCTGATTGTTCTGATTTGCTACACTCTGAGCCAAGAGCTGGATCGCATTCCAAAATTCTGCATTTATAACCTCATGGTTCTGGACAGGAGGAAATGCCTTAGCATTGTGTGCATTAGCATTCCGTGTGTTAGCTCTACGAGGAGGCATGATCTTAAATGCATAATGACGGATTAGAAAGGAGAAGTTAGATCATACCCACGCATGATAAGAATAGCAAAGAAAGTGAAGTTTTTCTTAAAATACAACGTAGCCTTCCGCTCATAGGTGTGGCGCATTTCATACTCATGAAAGTGACTCTACTTAGTGTGGATTTCGGACACCCTAGGACTTTTGAACCTAATGATCTGATACCAAGATTGTCACTCCCCAAGGCTACTCCCTTAACTTAACACGGGACTTAGGATCACGAGTGACCCCAAGCTAACCTGAGTCTAGCATATCATAAGCATAATGAAAATAACCAAGTAAAGAATGAACAATGCGGAAGCTAAATCAATAAATATCTGGTGTGAGGACAAAACCCAAATAGTGTGAATAGATAAAACATACTAAGAGTTTAGCGATAACTGACAACCACTTAACAACTCAAGAAGAATCTATTACTATGTCTGAAAAGCCTCTAACTGAGTTAAGTTGTTGGGACATGCCCCCAGCTAACTCTAACAAAACTGAAACTAAAAATAATGACTAAAATAAATGCATGTCTATTATCCTCAGAATATGAGGACTCACCACTAGAGGTGCTGAATGCAGACCGAGAATCGATCTAAGCGTGATCTTGATGCTTAGTACCTGAACCTACATCATGAAAGGATGTAGGGCAGAGTATGCGTCAGTACTTGGAGTGTACTGAGCATGCATGATATAGATACTAAGCTGAATAAAAGATATATAAGTTGAACAATACATAACTGAGCAATGATGTTATCTAAGCAGAGATATAGATACTGAAATATAATTGAAAAACTAAACGGAATGCAATGGCCAAGTATTGATCATGAAGATAACATGTTGGACTGTATACTAATATAAATGTTGAAAACCTAGTCAATGCACTAAGAGTTTGACTGTGGGAGCTACTATTAACCGACATAAACCAAGTGAGCTAAACGTTGATTCCGATATATACACCCCATCAAGAGGACCAAATATACCTTGTTAGGGGTATAAAGGCATGATTGTTGCCTGATCACTAATATTGATACCCAACAGAGGGGACTTATAATCTTATGGGGGCACGTAGTTGTGGGACTATGAGGGTACGCTGAACCCTACTCTAACTCGGTGCTAAGTCTACTATATAATGAATATGTATATGACACAAATGTAACTGAAATACTGAAAAACTAAAAATACTGACATGCAATCTGAGAAAACAATATTTACATACTGATAATGTGACATTCGAAATCTGGAGTATGATTATCTGTTTAACTGACCTAGAAAGTATGATTCATGAACTAAGAAAATTTATACAAACTAGGGTTCTGAGTTTTATACAAGGAATTAAGAAAAGTTTCCAAGAAAACCTTTTATTTAGACTATGGATTATATAGCAGCTGATATCACAATAATTGCCATGATTTTACAAACCCTAGGTCTAAACAAGCTATGTAGAATCAAGGAACTGGCTGAATTCTAGGGACCTAGTGGCTTAAAGGAACCCGGTAGTGAAATCTCACTTACGGAGAAACCCTTTGGATTTTGGGGCTGAACTTTGAAGAACACTGCTGCTTGTTATTGGGAGGTTCGGTCGACTTTTCCTTTTCGTTTTGCTCCATGTTTGGATGACTTTTGGAGAATGAGGGTTCTAGGTATGTCTAACTAGGTTATTAGGCTTAGACTGAGTTAAACGACATATTTTAGACATCAAACAATGTAGTTTAAGTGCCTAATGGATAGGGAAAAGGACCAAAACTACTGACTTAAAAGCTGATGAAGGCCATCCACGGAGGGATCGACGGACCGTCGTTTTACCAACCGTCGACTGTGGTTCGTGGTCTACCAGAAAGGGATTCATTAAAATGAGCATAATTTTTTACTTTGAGCTTGAATTTTAGCAAACTTGGTGGCGTTGGAAAAAAGATCCAGTTATCTTTAATTTGATAGGTGATGGGCCACCTAATTCATTGTGTGCTAAAAGATATGACCGTTTGAAGTTGACCCAACAACAATTTTCCTCTAATTGGCTGCTGACCCTCACCTACGGTCTGTAGGTCCAACCACGGACCGTACTGGTTTACTATGGGTGGGATCAGAGACAATCAAAATTTGGACCTTAATGGCAGAACCCCACCTACGGTCCGTGGTTTTACTTACGGTCCGTGGGTGGTTCCGTTGGTACTGAAACCAGTTTTGTGAAAACTAAAATTTTCTTTGTTTTGAGATTCGAGGTGTTACATGCCACCAGCCTTATAAGGTGTTTATCCGGTTGTCCATGTTTCAATGTTGAAAACATATTGTGTTAATGATTGTCATGTAATTCAGTTTGACTCAAAAGAGTTCAGCCAAGAATTCGACATCTGAGGAAGGTCCTAGAGTTATTATGGATAAGTAGGTTAGAAATCCACTTTGGGTTGAGTCCAACATACAGAGCAACTATTCTCAACTATTTGATACGCCTTGTACTTTCTTTCTCTATACGTTCGAGGATGAACATATGTTTTAGTGTTGGATGATGTAACGACCCTCTTAGTTGTTTTATGAATTGTACTCATTTTTTATTTTAATCCTTTTAGTAGCTTTAATAAAAAAAATTATGACTTCCAAGAATGAGTGATACAATTTTTCAATTAAATAGAGCTATTTATTTTACTAAATAGTGGGGGGGGGGGGGAGAGAGAGAAAAAATTTAAAATTTAATTAAGAAAAAGAAAAAAAAAGTAAAGTGGGCCAAACCCAAAACAATAATAAAAAAACCATTTATCAAAGAATAAGAAATAAATAATTAAATAATAAAATAAAAAGTAGGGCAAGTGCCCAAAATCAAAAGAAAAAAAAAGGGCAAAAGCCCAAAAGTAAAAATCAGCAACGCTGACAAGCGAAAACCAAAGAGAACGCAGAAACAGAGGAGATAAACGCAATGAAGAAAGAAGAAAAGAAAGGGAGAAAAGAAAAGAAAACAGGGAGGAGAAAAATAGGTATTTCATCCCAAAATATTAAAGTAATGATTCTTGTTCTTTCTATTAAATTTTTATGTCAATATGAACAGATTTTTAGGGTAAAAACGTGTAGGATTTGTACTGATTCAAGAAAATATCGTTTAACGATCCGTTTTAGCTGAAATTTTGCATACAATTTTATTTTATTATGGGAGAACATAATCTGAAAGAAAATTTCAGATTCTAATTTGGTGGGTCGGGATGACTTTTTGACCCAATTTTCGAGCCGAAACTAAATATAGTAATATGGGTGTCATTAGATTCATATTCTTATGAGGATTACATATTTGATAGATTGGAAAAACTTTGAAGCTTTACAAAAAGGAAAGATGAAATCTTGAACAATTTGTGGCACGTGATCGACTTTTGAGGTATGTTACGATTTCCTAGACTTCGTTGAGGGACGTTTCTCTAATTAAAGATTGAAAATGGAATAGACAATGGGTAAGAGTGAAATATGTGGTCTCGTACCAATGGTGTGATGGGAATTTGGTATGAGTACCGGTATTATAAAGTGAAAGTTTATTACTATAATATGATAGATTATAATTCTAGAATGTCAAAGCATATGGGCATTAACTGATGTATTTAGCGACTTAATTTCCTTGTTTGGTTGTGCTTCTTTATTGAACTCGTATATTTATAATATTTGAGGTGATTATATGTCATAGCGACATTTGATTTATTGAGATACTTCATCATCTCCTTTTATTGATATCATATTATGCACATGCATTCACATGAGATTGACTACGAGTAAAGGTCTAACACGTGGAGATCATCCATGCTGAGATCGAGTTATGATTATAAGTTGGGCACATGGAGATCGTTCGTGCTGGGGATTGTTTGATTTTATGATAGTGTGTTGAGATCGTAGGCATATACACGTGGAGATCATCCGTGTAAGTATATGGACCTCGCGAGTCCCCCATGGTTCATGAACTTTCAATGTATTTCCGAGGAGTATCATGTATATACGGTTGAGAGCTTACTTGGCATATGAGGCATATCATTTCATGGTGTCACATTGCATTGCATTTCATTACATCCCTCATTCTTGTTAATTATGTGTGTTATTGGTGGTTGGACATTACGTGACATTTGATTATCCCTATTGATGAAAACTTGGTTGATAAGTATAATGTGGAACTTGTAAAAATTAAAGGATTATTTTCTTATATACTCCTGTCACTACTTCTTTCTTATTGGTCTATGAGATATACTGGGTACATGTGGTTTCATACTCATACTTCACTTGATGCACTCTTTTGTGGTGCAGATTGTAATTCAAATACGAGTGTATTTCTTGGAGCTTGAGTCTAAGTTTCGATTATCTTGGAGCTTGAGTTTGAGTGTATTTATGATATACCTCATTACCTGTAACTCATAGCTCCTACAAGGGTATATCACTACTCTTACAACATCTAAGTCCAATTGCATGCTCTCTCTCACCGTACTCTGTTTCAAGCCTAACTCTAAATCACAAGGTGCTACCCATAACATGATTATACTAATCTAAATCACATAATCATGATCTATACATGTCGACACTTTCGTTGCAACAATCCTACTTCTTCTTACCACCTCCTTCAACAGACCTCAAGTTCAAATCAAGAATTCATTAGTTGCATAATGCAATCATCCACTTACTTTAAACACCACATTCAAGCTTATTAATATACCCACTTCATGGGATTGTAAGTAACCAACTCCTCTCAAACTTTTCCACCTTCCTATCATCTCTACCAACTGAAATTCCATGCATTACTACCAGGAAACCTACTAATTACTCTCATCTCACTATTACTCATCATAAAACCTCATCTCTTTCTTCCTCCACATTTATAACTTAATATGGAATAAGATTACCACCACTACCTCAATAAGAAACATCAAACCTCGCCTATCTATCATCACACAACTACTAAAAACAACATCACTCTCAAAACTAAAAAGGATCAATGAAAGTTGCTTCTCTTAACATCTTTCTACTCATATACAAGTCTTTCTATAATTGTTACCCATATTGACTTATAAAGCCACTTAATCTAATAGTCTGACTTCTCCTTCTTAGTCCACTAATGACGTCCTTCCAAGTTCATATCTACCTAATTGGAGGAAACTTGAAGTTATTTAAGAGACTCATCATTGACTATATATGATCCCTCTTATCAATCTCTTAAGAGCAATAAATAATGCTTACATCAGCCTACTCCATAATGATAGCTTTTATATACTATCTAGGCACACATAGAAAATAATAAATTTAATTAAAATCTCGTCTGACTACATATGATCTCGGGTACACTTCTTAATGTTCTTGATAATCTAATGACTTAGCCACACTTTATTTCTCTCATCTGAGGGTAATAATACCACACTTGTACCACTCACATTTATCAAAAAGTAACACCTTGATTCCTCACCTACTCTATGTCAAATCTACCACATCAAATCTCAAAACTAGCATCGTCGCCCTCGTGTTGCCATCCTTTTTTTTATCATGACACTCGCCTCAAATTCAATCTTAGTGTCTAGTACAAAATATGGACAACAACTGTTTCTCATATATTACACTAACTTACAACTAGTAGATAAAATAAATAAAACACTATACTCCTAAAACCTCGTGACAAAATAGTGGATTCTTGCCTTATACTAATTACGACCTATCAACATATTCTCTTTTTCACCATTTCCTAGTTGGTTCTATAACCTTCTGAATATCATGGGCTCTCCCTTCAACAATCATAAGCCTAACTCAGATCTATCACCTCATGAATACTCTACTCTTATATTAAGCACTTATATTTGATCTTCCCTAACATAATGAAACATCAACATAAACTCACTTCTTGTTAACATATACTCTAATTCATCCTAACCAACCACTACTCCTCTAACTTCTATCATGAAATCCACACAAAATTACCACTCCTTAGCCCACACATAAGTGAAAAACTCCTCATTAATTATTTAATAGGTACATGGGTACAACTTACGTACTGTACTCAATACCTAGTCCCATCTGTTAAGTTACTACACTTCCAAATGCATAATTTTAACTATGGGCACTTCTACTACTACTACCTCATACTATCGCAAATCACATTATCTATCGGGCAAAAATACTATTCAAGCACTTTAAAACATCCTTATCTCTTAAAAGTATCACCTAAAACAAGGTTTCGAGAAGAGAATCTAAGAGCACGTCTCTCTTGGCTCAAACACTCATTTCATATGAATAACGGTGCATTCTTTCCAATTAATACACTTAATGCACACTAATAGGCTTCTGTCAAGCCCCTCTACAATCTCTTGGCCTTCTGAACACTTTATTTTAGAGTAACTCTTCATTAAGGATCTGGACTTTGCTATTTCAACCACCTAGAGTATGAGGTCTAGTCGAACGGATTTGAGAAATGCATGAGTCGGGAATAAAATTCTTAGCGTACAACTCTATTGCACGATCTAAAGTATGAAAGAAGGGAAATTTTTTCTCAAATGTCTGTAGGCCTTTTTTTTTTATAGAAGTGGGGACCTCACAACCATAAATAATATCCTACTAACATGGCTTCATAGACACCCTAGGATACTTGAACTCTTTGCTCTGATAGCAAGTTTGTCACGACCCGAGCCTACACCCTGGATGTGGTCAGCACTTGAGAACTATTGTTGGTCCCCGAGAGAACCCTCATCCTAGCTGACTACAAGTGGAAGACTAACTCAAGCATACACAAACATCAAAACTGAAGAATTATTTAAAAACAACTTATTAAATCTTAAAATGTATCTGAAAATACTAAGTATTAGGCATAAAGTTTGAAATAAAATATCTGAAACCGAATACGGCAAGACTGACCAAGACTATCTATCTATGAAGCCTCTAGTGTATAAAAATAGGTGTCAAAAAAAGACCCATGACACCTCAAAGCATTACGTCTAAAAAATCATAAACTAGAGTCCTTAGAAAGTAAGGAAGCCTCACCAAAAGCTGATAAGCGGATGATATGATATCAAAGGGTCTCTTGTTGATAATCCTAAGTACATGAATCTGCACCATGACACGATGCAGGTCGAATGACATCAGTACGTTGAATGTACGAGTATATAATATGGCTGAATAACACAAATAACTGAACTGAAAGGATGAAAATAACTCAATTGAAATATAATATAAATCATGATGAAAGTCATTTAAGATCTTATTGTAGGAATGCAATAATAGTAAATAGTGAACTGAAATGCATACATAAAAATATACTTTACTTTACTTTATTGGGGAGTTTCTCTAACAGACAACCATCACTATGAGCCTTGTGATGATACAATGTCTTACCCATATTTCCAGAGCCGCCCTATACCTTGCCAGAGTATAAAGCGCAACTGAACTGTCGGATCAACTAAAAAAATTTCTTGAGGAAGGTGAGGAGTCACCCGTCTTGCGATACGATCCTATCTACATTGGCGGCGTAGTTTATGGAGTTTGAGTTATCTGAACTCTTACCCCAAATCGGTGCTCAATACTACTCCCAAAATATAACTGAATACTCATGTAAAATTACTCTCTGGGTTGAGATAATTTCTCAAAAGCTCTTTAATAGGTACCTGAAGTTGTGCAGAATCTGTCTGAAATACTCTGAAAATTCTTTATACTTTTCTGAAAATAGTGCTCCCTTTTTTAATGTAAAAGTGATAGATTCATAACCATATAAGTTCCCTCAAAACTCTTAAAATAACTAGTATTTAGGTTGTGATCATGAAAACTGTATTTGAAATCATATTCTGATGTGATCATTGATGACTCGAAAAGTCATACTGCATAAACATTGATGACATAACTAGATGTCATACTGCTTTATCATTGATGGCATATTCGACTGTCATACTAATCATTTATGTTAGTTCTTT
The DNA here is from genome assembly GCF_000226075.1 of Solanum tuberosum. NCBI lineage: Eukaryota > Viridiplantae > Streptophyta > Magnoliopsida > Solanales > Solanaceae > Solanum > Solanum tuberosum. Next base: position 2,699,844 of record NW_006238942.1, on the reverse strand, counting down.
TCTCAATGTGAAAATACTACTTTTACAACCATTTGTGATCCCTTAAAATCTTCTCAAAAGGTACTTTAAAATACTCTTGAACTCACTTTAAAATTCAAAAATCAATGCACAAAGGTTTTCAACAAAATATCATCAACTAGGGTTCATGTGAAATAAAATCATGAACAACAACCAAATAATTATGCATAATATAGTGTAACTCATAATCAAGAATTTAGAATTCGAAATCAACAACTTAACTCATATCAAGAATTTTCAAAACTAAGGGTATGACCATAGATTAATCTTTTACCGACTGAATTGAGATGTAGGGAGTGAGGGCGAACTCATTCCATCACTATGAATAGCCTTACATACCTTATACACTCCAAATTCTTGGGAAAGGTGAGATCTTTGGATGAAAATATGGCAAGAATTTGTTTCTTGAATCTTAGAGATGAGTTCTTGAGGAGGTTTCTTGAAAATCTATGAATTTCATGAGTAGGAGATATTAATTCGTGTTAGGATGAAAAATTTATGAAGTTATATGGTAAAATCTTACCTTTGATGATGGATGAGCCTTGGAGGAAGTTAGTTTCTTGAAAACTTCTCTTTCTAGGGTAAATTTATGAGTTAAGGAGGTAAACTGTGAATTTGGGGGTTTTTAAAAGACCCAGACACCTGTGCACCCGTGCAGAAAATGCCTCAGGCGCGCATCAAACTGCGCAGGAAGGCAGTAGTTTCTGCCTCGCCGCGCTCCGCGCCGAACAAGATAGTGTCCAGTAAAATAGGCATAACTTTTTACTCCGAACTCCAATTGATGCAAACTTGGTGAAATTGTAAAGAAAACTCATAGACCTTTAATTTGATAGGCTATGAGTCACGTAATTCTTCACAATCTAAGAGATATGATCGTTTTAAGTTGACCCTTGCATAAACCAATGCGAAAAACTAAGCCAGTAGAAAGACTTTAAACTTGACTTAGTGTTAGAGGTCCCTTATGACTCTAAATCACTTCCGATACCCTTTATACACTTGGTGAAGAACCTAAAAACGCATGATCAAGTAGTACATCACCTGGTTCAAGCTCACATACTTAAGACAAATGATTCGAATTCGAAAAATAAATTTTTTGGGTGTTACATTAAATGAAGTCACTCCTGTGGAAGAAAGAAAAATTAAGAAGAGCTAAAAAATATGAATTAAAATTTGTTCACAATTTATGTGTTATTATTACAAATATTTAGAATTGTTGTAAGTAAAAATAATTTATGCAAATAAGAAAACACTTATACAAACGGATTAATAGTACTGGTCCTAGACGATTTACTTGATTTTTTTCCTTTCTTTTTATTATCAATGTTTTTTCTCCATTTAATATGTATGCTACTATATACCATCGTACTTTTGCACAGATATATTTATAAAATAATATTTCAATAAAATTTAATAAAATGAGTATTTTATTATTTTTAAAGAAATAATTTAAAATAAAAATTATGTTTCAACAAAGTTTAATAAAATTATTAAATGATCATCTTATTATTTTTTTTAAAAAAGAATTAGTTTAAACCAAAAATTATATTTCAATAAAATTTAATGAAAAAATAATTAAATTGGTTGGGTGACTTTCGAGTGAAATATAATAGTTAAGTGACTTTGACATCTTAAATTGTTGCTTCAGAGAAATTAAGATGTTTGGTTCTAGTGATTGTTGTACTGGCTGCAGTTGTTGGGAGAAAAACCATTATCACTAGAACCTTTTACGTTATTAAACTATGCTCCACTATGTGATGCTTCCCACAAGTCTAAATACTTAGGGCTCGTTTGACCATACGATATGGAATCATTCTATGATATCATAATATGAAATCATGAGATGAACTTAAAGTTTTGTATGAACATGCGATATGGAACTTTTGTGTTGTATATTTTCTCATAAACATATGAATCTCATAAGTTGTAAAACTATTAAAATAGCCCAATTGTTTATTCAGTCTTACCAAATAAATAAAAAAATTAATAAAAATTACGCATAATAAAATTATACACAAAAGCTATTTGTTCTCCACTTAAGTAACTGTTTCATCTAACTTTAATAGATCAAACTTTAAATACAGTAAAAAGAATTAGAACACAAATTGTAGTGTACTAGTCTTTAATATAATCCTCCCATATAGTACAGACAATCTCCTCACGTTAACTTGGATTTGTCAATCATATGACCGAGAAGACTAACAAACATTGTTACTTTGAGCCATTTGTTTGTCAATATCATTCGCAACTATATTTTCATGCTCATAGACCATAAATATTTCATCACTCCTTCGGTATTCTCGCAAATAATTATGTAACATTGTACAAGCAATGACAATTTTCACTTGTGTGGCAATATCATAATGGTTCAAGCCCTGTTTCACTTGTGTGCAATTACACATTTTCAATGCATTAATTTCGTACTAAAATCAAACATATTGGAAGTAGTGATTATCAAACATACATCACCAATTATGTCATTTTTCATATTTAATTGCTTTAAACATTTTCATATGTAGCCGAAAGAGAAGTTCTTTTTGTTATGAAAAAACAAAATAAAATATTACTCCCTTCGTTCTTATTTATATTCACCAAATAAATTCCTATTTTTTTCATTTATATGCACCAAATTTAAAGTAATAATAAATTTTATGTTGGTGTGAATAATTAATTTTAAAAAGTAATGATGTGATTATTAATTTTATTTACATATGAAATAAATGGTTAGTAGATATAAATGTGAGGTTGTTTTAACAAAATATAAACTTGTGGGTCAATTTTATATTTAAAAATTTCAAATCATGATATGGAATTTCCAAATCATGATTTTTGGAGAATATTAGATTTCATCTCATGATATGGAATTCTCAAATCATAAATTTTGGAGAATATGAGATTCCATCTCATGATATTAAATCATGAGATGGAATTAGCGTGAAATTGCATGTCCAAACGCTAATTTCATCTCACAATTTTGTATAGTGATATGGTGTCGCATGGCCAAACCCCTACTTAATATCTCATATGGTCCCTCAACTAATAATTTTTTTCACAGAAAGTCACTCAAGTAAGAATTTTTCTCACCAAAAGTCACTCAACTAATGATTCTTCTCACAGGAAGTCACTCAACTTTATTTTATAACCTCAAAGTCATTCGACTATGAATATTTTACCTAGAAAGTGTCACACCCCGATTCCTCGAGTCATGATAGCGCCTACTATAACCCACCAGTAAACAAGCCAATCTGTATCCCAGAACTACTAGTAATGGGATTGAGGGCGGAAAACGAAACTCAAACTAAAACAATAACATAAATAACATGAATCATAGTTGAAGAAGTGGAAGCAAGCCAAAATATATATACAAATAAGAGATCCCTCCCAGAACCTGGAATTCACATGTACAGAGCTACTAACAAAATGAGTACAAATCCCAAAAGTGGACCACAATAACACGACTATCTCAAAAAGCAGAAGACAAGTCAATATATATAGATGGAGACTGGTATAGCATAAAACGCCAAGTGATCACCCCGTCTCCGGATCAAATTTTGGTAGGCTCGATGTCGATGCTTATAGCTGGTGCTTGGACTTGCGTCGTGTAGTGTGAGTACCAAAACAACAAGTCCCCAGTAAGCCTCATAGACCGACTAAGCAAGAAAATCAAGAGTAATATGAAATGTGAGAATCTAAAACACTACCAGAAACTGGAGCGAAAAATCTAACAAGTATGCACACGAGTGTACTAAAACACAAAGAAAAGGAGAATAACTAACTAAATGCGATTGGGGTCCCATAAACCCGACCAGTACACTCGTGCGCAAGCTAAAAGTAAAACTCGAGCGGACTCTCATAAGCCTGACAGGTACAAGGAAGAATTTATAATGGAATAAGAGGATCCGACGATGTTTCCAAGATTTCCACAACTTTCTGCGGACTAGAACTGAACCAATCCATATGCCTAAATATCATCCAGAACCAATAGGGGTTAAGGACTTGAACCAAATTGAAGATGGAGGATCAAGGACTTGAACCAATATTTGGAGTAGCCGAAGATTTGAACCAAGGCTAAGGATAATTGTGGAATTGAACCACGTATAAATATGACCAAGGACTTGAACCGATGTGAGAGTAGCTATGGACTTGAACCAAGTTGTAAGGAGTGGTGGACTTAAACCACAGCTGCAAATGGGAGTGGACTTGACCCACAACAGAAGAAAGTCAGGACATGAACCTAGGCTATAATACCAAGGCGAGGACTTGAACCACACCCGGTGAAGTGAATTGGGGGACTAGAACCACAAATAGAGGCGAATCGGCTAGAAAAAGGATCAGCGGCTAACCGAGCATCACGGGGAGTACCCCCAATCCGAGTGACACCAATAAATCATTCTAGCCCGAACCATATCCAACAAGAGTCGACGAGTATCTTCCATACCAAGAATCAGAAACATCGAAACCGATGAAAATAGGGGATTTATGGATATATGGTTCCAAGAGCGATGTTACTACGTAGTTAAGGCCCAAACTATCAGACTCAGGTCTGCTACATCAGGCTACATGGAGCTAAGTTGTCTGAAGTGACATCGGGGATTTTACAGGGCCTAACGGCTCCAAAAGGACGCAAGTCTATGGAAATAACTAGCCTAAGCCTAGACTAAGGTCAAACATGCTCCAAAAATATTCACAAATAAGGCACAACACAAGGTGAGAATGATCAAAAAAATACAATAGACATGCTTCAACCGCTCAGTATACCCGAAAAGTAGCCTAAGGCATGTAATCTAGGAATTTAACATGATTAACCACCAATTCAACCCCAAATTCATACAGATCAACATACAATTAGTTAATCATGCTTAGTATAAGAAGAGGGAAGTCGTAGCCTACCTGTAGGCCGACTGCGTGCACTCCAAATCACATTGCCGGAGCTTTTCCCTTCCGCACGAACTTGGAGCGCTGCCACGCTATCAAAAATAGAATCACAACATCAATACAGTCATTTTGACACCAAAACCGCATTTTCAGAGATGGATCCAAAATTGGATTTAAAACGGGATAGTGGGACCCACACCGGGAATCCCAAAAAAGTTTGCACTAAATATCAGATTTTTTCTATTGTCTTTCAAATTCTCAGAGCGGACCCTCGGGATTCATTCGAGACCGGATAAAAATAAATCAAGTATGCTACCCCTACTAAATTCAGAATTCTAGACTCAATGGAATGGTCGGATTTGCGTAAAAAGATTCTTATGACAGAAATACCCCCTCGGGACCCATTAGGCCAAAAATTCAACTTTTCACCTAAACACCCAAAAATCAAAAAGAAGATCTCAAGACCCAAATCAAAGGTTTTACTAGACCAAATTCAACAATCCAGAGCTAATGGCGATGACAGAATTCTCATACGACAACTAATTCTCCAAATGATGATCAAAGTCAACTCTAGGCCTGTAAGCTTTCCACCATCTGGTCTAAGTGCTCAAACTCACACCGGAAGCCTTAGGACCTGAACTAAAGGTCCTTATAGACCAAACTCGACGTTCTGGAGCTTACCGCCCTGATGGAATTTCAATTTGTGCATGTTTACCAAGAATTTTTACCAAGGTCAAACTTAGGCCAAAGCTTAAAAGTAAAAACGCCTAATGGTACAAGCTCGCACCGAAAGCCTCGGGATTCGAGCATACCATGCCACTAGCCTAAAATGACAATTTTGAAGCTGATGGAACTGTCAGAATTCCATTTTGAGGTTGTTTACCTAACATTTTGACTAAAGTCAACTATTCAAGTTTTGAAAGCTTCAAAACAGGGGAACGGGCATAAAACCCAAACGAACAACCAGGCGACAAAACAGTCAGTGCCAGCAAGTCATAAATGACTTGGGTTCACTATAGGAACACTGTAAATGACAAAAAGAAGGCAGTAAGGCAAAAGTGACCTGGAGGGTCATTACAGTCACTCAAATATTGATATTACATTTAAAAAGTCACCTAATCAATTTAAGCAATTCTTTAATTAAATTTTTTAAAATATAATTTTGTTTTAAACTAATTTTTTTTTAAAATAATACAATTCTCATTTTAATAATTTATTGGAACGTGAATTTTGTTTTAAACTGATTTCTTAACGAATAATAAAATAATTCTTGCCTGATTTAGTTGTGGTTCAAGCTGATGTTCCACGACTATGATAGCCTCTTTGCATAGATGTTATATAGATGTTGTTGTAGGCTTGATATCTATTTTTGTTGATGTGTGCACCCATTTCTATCGACTCTTGAACCCTTCTCTGTATAAAGGTTTTTGTTTTAGATATTGGAGTTTGCATTTTTACACTTATTTGTCCTGAGATTTGGTGTGACTTGTTTATCACCTTATAGTATTGCTTTAGGTTTTCCTGGTAGATCTTCTAATGAAATCAAATGAATGTTATTTGTACCTGCTAAACTGAAGGCATAGTTAGTTAAAAAGAATCAACCAGTTTGTTCCCCTCACTGAAAATATGTATCACCGCCACTTCCTTCTCCTTGAAAACCTCCATAATACACTTTGTGTCCATTGATATTCCCTAAGGGATTTCCCATATTTCGTCAAGGACTTTCTTAATTGTAAGGGAGTTTGTTTCTATCACAAGAGGGAGATAGTTGTTCTTTACACAATACAGTACTTCCACTTCAACTTTTGCATAGACCAAATCTCCATGATTGTTTCTCACGCAAAAAGCCTTAGAGCTGGGGATAAGGGATCTCTACTAGAACCATCAGTGTTGCATTTAAATACTCTAGGAAAGGACCATCTTACTACTTTCCAAGAGAGACGGGGGGTATATTCCTCAAAAAAAAATTATATCTAAGGACAAGAGTTTGGTGTATTGGATAGCCAAGGATATCTATTTACAACAAACAAATGGATATTCTTGTTGACTTTTCTAACCATAGCAAACCAAGATAATTTTCCATCATTTCTAAGAGCATTTCTTCTTTTCTAAATATGTCATATGATAAATATTTGAACTGCATTAAAAAGAGGTCTCAGGTTAACATAACAATCAGCACCACACCATTTTTCAAGTGTGTGTTTCAACTATTTATAAGGCCCATGTATCCCTGCATCTCCTGATAAAGTTCTCCATAGAAATTGGCATCAGGGCATGCTACAAACAAATGGTGGCATTGAATTGTTACAACAAACACACACAGCTGAATCAACAATTTTGCGCCTAACTAATACCTCTCTAATGGAGATTCTTTTAAGCCACTTTCTCCATTAAAGAAAAGAGATTGTGAAAAGAGTCTTTTTCTTCCAAATGATCATAATATCCTGCTAATTGTCCTTCCTTTGTCCCAACAATTCAAAAGCACTTCCAACAGTGAGGTTTCCTTTACTGTTGGACATGCACCATGGTTTGTCCCTTTCATTAGATGCAAGACTAGTACCAAAGTTAGTAATCACATGATCACATATTTCTTCACCAAACATCTCTCTCATCATATTCATATTCCAACCATCAGTGATCATAACATAATTAACTTCTGTAAATTTATCAATAATTGTATGAGACAAAGGTAGAACATAGTGCAGTACCCCAAGTTGAGTCCAATTGTCATGCCAGAGGCTAGCATGAACCCTTCTAGGCTACCACCATACTTCCCAGATTATCTATTTCTTGAAGCATCAACTTCCAAACTTGAGACCCCCTATCCATTCCACAGTTTGTGGTCCACGCCTCTTGCAATATTTATCCCATAAGAAATTGGACAACAAAGTATTTTAGTTCTAAAGCTCCACCATAATTTAGCAAACGGAGCTTTAGAAAAATCAAATAAGGACCAAAAACCAAGACCTCCTTCTTCTTTAGGTACACAGATGTCATCCTGGGAAATCCAATGTTTTGCCCTCCCTCTTTTATGAAATTCCATAAAAACGTAGCAAATATTCTATTGATGTCATATATGATGCATTAGGAGAAAACAAAACAGACAATAGACCTATGGGCTTACTTTGCAGTACATGCTTAACAAGAACTCTCTTACCTCCAAAGGATGACAATTTGCCTTTTTAAACGTGAAGTTTATTCTGGATCTTTTTAATCAATTCTGTAAAATCAACTTTCATTTTATTAGCATGACCAATAGGGCACCTAAGATACATTAGAGGAAATTTACCTCTTAGAAAACCAATAGCTTCTTCCACCACCTTCATAGATGCATTTGCAGCCTTGTTAGAAATGTAGAAGAAACGCTTGTCCTTGTTGATTTTCTGACCAAATTGTGCTTTATATTCCTGCAACACCTTCATTGTTAAATCAAAAACTTTTTGTCTACAGATGAGAATGTAATGGCATCATTTGCAGATGCCAGCTGATTTAAGTTTTCACTCCATTTAGGCATACCAAAACATTTGAACTCATTGCAATAAAATAATTGGTTTAGTGCCTTATTCAAAACCTTACTAGTTAGTATAAATAAATCAGGTGATAAAGGAACACCCCTTGTGGAATGAAAGAAGCCTTTAGCTTGTCCATTAATGAGAATGAAATACCAGGTATTAGCCACAATTCTCCATACCATATCAACAACTATATTATCAAAGCCCATATGAGTTAGAACTCTTGCCAAAAACTTCAAATTCACCCTATCATATGCCTTTGAGCATATCAAGTTTTATAACAACATTATCAGGTTTCCCCCTCTTTCCAATATCAGTTATAATTTCATGTTCCAGTAAAATATTCTCAAAATATTCCCTCCTTTTACAAAACTAGATTGGTATTGTGCGATTAACTGTAACACCCCAGAATCTAGTAGGATAAGCTAGGGGCTATGTGCAAGGCATGAACTAGAGATTTTAGCCTTGGCACCCTTCATGGAAGCCCCTACAAGTCGTGAAGGGCACCACGAGTAGTGGTGGTGCCCGTAGACCTTAGGCAGTAAGCAAGCAAGGCTGCTCACCACCCACGAGATCCTAGACGGCTTGTGGTGACCAGCAGAGATCGTGGTGCCACTCGTGGTGGTGAGGAAGTAGCTTCACAAGGCTGCCCAAAAGCTAGACCCTCCCCACGAGCTACTAGACAGCTCTGAAGGCCTTGACGGGTCGTCGGAGGGGTCGTGGTGCTGCCTTAGTCTTTTAGGGGTCAAGGAGTGGCTGTCTAGCCACTGGTTAATGACCACGAGAGGGACCATGGCTCGTGGTAGGCACAACGGCTCATGGAGCCCTTCGTGAAACTGGGTAGTCCACTATTAAGTGGAGGGTAAATTGGGTCATTCCAATTTTAATTAGAATAAATCTAGGCCATTTTAACCAAGCACAGTACACTTATATAAGTGATTTTAGCCCTTTAAACTCGCCATTCAAGTAATTATTTCCAAAAACCCAAAAGAAATCCCAAAGTTCTTCTCTAAAACATTTCTCTTTCTAAAACTTTAAGAAGAAGAAGAAAGAGTTGGAGCTAGGATCAAGGTCAAGTCTCCAATCCTCAAGCATTTATGGGCTTTGTATTCATGGTATGGTGGCTTTTCATCCATGGAGCCCCTTAAGATTCCCTAATTGAGAAATAGAAATTTCTAAATTGAGTTAGGGTTTCTTCTAATGTTGTGGGTATTGATGTATGTTGATCCAATTGAGTGGATTATGATTGTTTATACTTGAATTGAATAGATTAAATGATTTTAGTATAAATTTACATGTACCCATGCCTAACCCATGATTCTAAGATGAATTTGATATAGATGGGTTTTACTCCATAAAAAGGGAAATTGAGGATTTAGATGTATTCATATAGGATTGATATGGTACATTATAGATTGCTTGAGTGTGAAGCATATAGACATGAATTGCTTGAGAGTGAAGCATATAGACATGAATTGCTTGAGAGTGAAGAATATAGACATGACTTATGAATTTTAGGGATTTGAGAGTAAATCTTATATGATGAATTATGACTAGTATGGCTTTGAGAGTAAAGCTTATATGTTGAACTATGATTAGTAGGGCTTTGAGAGTAAAGCTTATAGGATGAATGTTTATTAGTAGATAGAATTGTTGTGGAAGGATTTACCCACATGATCTACTCTATGAATGTATAAATGCATGAATGTGAAAGGTTTTCTCAAATAGAATGATTCTAGGTTGAAAGGCTTTCTCACCTAAAATGAATCAAAGCATTTATGAACTATGATAGAAAAGACTTAACTTGGGTTGGCATGATTGGATGCACTCCATGCTAGCTTGAAGTAGTGATAAGAGATCCCTTCATGATAGCTTGATTTGGTATGACAAGACCATTTCATGGTAGCTTGAGTTAGTAGATCTCATGGATAGCCTTGGATTGAGCAATAGTACCCTTCTAATGGTTAGCTTTAACTAAGCACAATAGGATGCTTTGAATGGTAGCTTGACTTGGTGAGGCCACACCATTTCATGGTAGCTTGGATTGAGAAATAGTACCCTTCCTTGGATAGCTTGAACTAGGATGAGGAGATGCTTGTATGGTAGCTTGACTTGGTATGGCCATACCATTTCATGATAGCTTGGATTGAGCAATGATTTCCTTCCTTGGAAAGCTTTGACTTGCATAATGAGGTGCTTTCCATGATAGCTTGGTCTAGCATAAAGAGGTGATTTTCCTTGGTAGCCTTGAATTGGTAAATAGTAACCATTCACGAATAATGTCCTAGCTTGGATTAATAAACTCTTCCATGGATAATGATTTAGCTTGAATTGGTAAGATGATATGCCTTCCATGGATAGTAGAAATAGCTAAGGAGGGACAAGTCCCCAATTAAAGTAGCATAGCTATGATGAAACAAGGTTACTTCAAGAAAGTATCGTAAGTATGTTTAATATGAGAATTGCTTGTTATGACGATATATTAGCTTGGATTGTTGCTAGAGTTGCCTTCCTTAATATATATGACTAGAGGTGGATGACCCAAGTATTGATTAAGGTTAAGTGAGGTTACTTCAAGAAGTGTTCCTCTTATGATATGATGATTTATGTGTATTGATTATGCTTATGACTTATGTTGTTATCTCTTATCCTTATGTTGATGTTTTATGCTAGCTATCATATTTAGTACATGTTTGTACTAACGCATACTCTTGCCTATATTTATTATCCAAATATAGGGTTCGGAGATTTCGACTCTCATCCCCGTGGCTAGGATCATAGTAGATCCAGATTTGAAGATTGGTGAGTCATCATAGCATTCGAGGATTAGACCACCATTTTCTTATGTCTTCCATTTTATGTTTTGAACTGTTGTATGGATTATGTCCCAAAGATATTCATCTTTTAGATTGTTTGAGACAGAGTGTATTAGACTTCCGCTTCATTTTTTAAAGACTTTGATTATGTTGAAAATGTTTTAAATTTCCACTAAATGATATTATCCTATGTTATGAAAGCTAAGTATCTTGTATGAGGCCTCTCGGGGTCTTGTACGCCATGTTACATCTATGGTGTACGCCTGGGTCGTGACATTAACCTGGGTAGAAGACCTTCCTGTCTATCATGTACAATTTTGGAAATCACATTATTAATGAAATTACTTAAACTAATTGATCTTTGGTCTGAAAAGGTTTGAATAAACTCCCTTTCTGGAAGTAAGACCAAATTAGTATGATTTATTGATTTTGGTAGAATGTGGCCTTGAAAATAGGCTTGTACAACATTAATAACATCAACCCCCATAATTTGCTAACAGGATTGATAAAAGTTATTAGTAAAGCCATCAGGCCCACAAGCACTGTCTCCATTCAGCTTAAAGACCACATACTTGATTTCTTCTTCTCCTGACATGGTTTTGATAAAATAGTTGTCTTTTGGAGTGACATGTGATTGAATTTGTTGTAACGGGCTATAATCTTCATTACACTCAGTTCCAGCGAACTAACAGAGTGTAAAATTTCAAGGCTTCCCCATAAATATCATCATCACCTCAGCCCAAGTACGATCAGATTTGAGAATTATATATGTTCAAAGCTAATCTGTTTCTCCTCTATTTTATCATGCAGTGAAAGATTTTGGTATTCTTATCTCCTTTGGTATTTCACTAGATGCTAGCCTTTTACCTCCAAAATTCTTCCTTATAATGCAAATAATGTTTATGGTCTGGCTGAGCTTGTTGAAGCACTATTCTATTGTTGGCACTAGGATCAGCTTCAAATAACTCTTCTTTCGTTCTAACAATTTCCTCTCTAATCTGCAATTGTTTGAAGATATCCTCAAATTTAGCCCTACTCCACCTAGACAACGCTAATTTGGTCTTCTTTTATCTCAAATTCTATTATACAAACACATCTTCAGAGAAGTTAGCCTCACAACTTTGTCTAATGATGACTGGTAGATTTACATTCATTTGAGGCCTACTTAGCTCAAGAATTAGTGTCCTTAATGCCTAAATATGTCATATTCTGATGATATTTTGATGATTTGTAACTATGAAGACTAATGGACAAGGCAATGATGAATGTTTGAAACAATGACCAAAAATGCAAAAAGAAGTGCAAATTATACATTGATGATCGTTAAACAAGAAAAACAAATCACCTAGCGAGCATGACTTTGCCCAAAGTGACAGTGTACAACACTTGTGTATATCAAGCTAGGTTGGCGAACTCCAAAAGCGATGGTGATCTACTGAATGATAAAGGACATCTTGTTATCCATCACCGAAAGTGAAAGTGCAAAGAGAAAAATTGAAGGCTCGAAAGGTGAACTAAGGTGGTACTCGGCGATACGTTGAATATGAAGGTCAAATTTGAATGATCTCATCAAGTGAGGTTCAAAATCCTGAAGCCTAGAGCAAGATAGGGTGAGCTGAAGCATTATTGGTAATTCACTGAATGAGCTTGATGAGCCCGACTAATGTCACCCAAAGGGTAGCGTGTTCAGTTTTGGGCTAAACTATGGGAAACAATAAATATCCCAAAGGAGAGAGAAAAATAGAGTTTTTTGAAGAAGAGCTTTTGGGTGAGTTTTGAGAGTAGAATAGTAAGAGAATCTAATGGAGAGAAATATTTTACCCTTGAAAGAACACTTTCTAGTTTTGGGGGGTTTTTCACTTTGTCCTTGAAATTGACAAATTAAAGTTGAATGAAGAGTGGGTATGCTTGTAATTGCTTAATTTTATGTTACTCATGGATGCTTTCATGAAAGGTATAGTTTCTTTACTTTTTGTGATGGGTGGCTAAAACCCCTAGATATACGGGTGCACTTATGGAGTTGGGTGTTGATTTAATGTGTGGGTATTGTATTATGCTCTATTTTTGTTGTTGTTCTATCACGACCCAAACAGTCGTGTTTGGCCCCACACTAACCTTCCGGTGGGAGAACCATTACTACAACACAACTAAACAATACTAACCAAAAGACATGCATTTAAAGATGTGGAAATAGGTTTAAATAATCAATTTAAAGTTGAGTTCCCATAAACTCAGTAAGTTATCAAAAACAAACATAAACAAGAGGAAATTCAACCCCTAAACTTGAAAGTTATTGTACCAAAACTTCTAATTAAACAGTCTAGGATAAGAAAATGACCTCCCAAAACAACTAAACTTAAAGTAAAGATTCTAAAAGTTCTAAGTCAGAAGGAAATGGACTAAGACCCTAGATGAATCCATGGTCGCCTGAAGGAACTAGCTCACCCTTGAACTCGACAAGTCAGTGATCCCCTAGCTGAGGTCTCTCAACACCCTCCCGAAGATGCCCTGTACTCAACAAAGAAAGAGGAAGTGCAGTATAATTACACAAACAACGGTGTACTGGTAGGCTCACACAACTATTCCAGTAAGTGAGACATACACAAGTAACTACAAATAGTAACACACATATACAGAAAGGATAATAATTTACCAGTTCATGCCGAATATATCAGTTTCACAATATAAATCTCAAATGCAAGATGATCCTCTCATGGAACCCACACTCAAACTGTTAGTGTATCGGAACGTGACTCCCGATCCAATAATGTGTTGGAACGTGACACCCGATCCAATATGTCGAAACATGCTCCCCAATCCAATCATGTGTAGGAATGTGACACCTGATTCAATCAACCACAATCACAAACACAATCAGCACCACAATGAGTGATTTACACACTTGTATCATACAATAAGGTAACATTTTCATTGCATGCTACAAAATCACAAATAGACATTTCATTAGATTCATTACATCTTTCCTTATTCATATACATGTATGAATACAATGAAGCAGTTAGCAGGCATTATAACATAGATGGGAAATCAAACTATCAGCTACATAGAAACCAAGCCTAAACACCCTTAAGGAACTTGAGCTTTCCCTTTCCGGAGTCTATCAGCTTGTTCTTGGTCTAAAATAAGTAATTAATGCAAAGAATCAATAATAGTGGCCTAGTTTACCCGGATTATATCAAAATACTAACCCTTGGCTAATCCCATGATCCTAACACCCAACTAGGGTTTTTTCCACCATTAAATTCAAGCCAAAACCCTCCCCCAAGGATAAATAGCAAGGATTCTAAGTTCTCAGAATTAATTTATGAATTAGGGGAGTAATTGACTTAACTTTAGCACGAGAATTAATGAAAAACCAAAAGAAATAGCCCTAGGTCACCCTTTTTCTTTCCAAGAATGAAATTTTAGGTAAAATGATGTTTTGGGACTTTTATCATTTTTACTCGTGACTGGCCCGCCATAGTGGGCCAATCCCTCCATAGAGGGAATAATCCCATTGTGGCGGGTTGCACGGAGACAGAGACTCGAAATTTATGTTCCAAGTTTACATTTTATTACACAAGATCTAACCTTGATGTTCTAAAACCACTCTTTCACGGTAAGATCAATTACGAGAGCTCTACCTGCCTGAATTTTATTCCGTAAAGTCGTACATGCTCCTTATCGTCTTGTATATCCACTCAAATGATTAAATTCATAATTAAATCCTCCATCCATTACCGTATTACCCTAGACATCACCTAACTCAGATTTCGTCCAAGTCACGCCTAGGCTAGAAATTTCCAAGTTACTACTCAGATGTTTACTGGCCTAAATTCCTTCCTCATTGGCTTATCCATAACGACGGGAACAAGTCCTTACAATAGATACCAATTTACCCATCACTCATCCCCGAGTGACAAACTATGAAAAATGGGCTAAGGCAAGAATAAAATAGTACCTAAATTGTTAAATAATTAGGGATACTTGCCTCGCATGTCCTTCTCGGTTTCCCAAGTAGATTCTTGAACCGGACGTTGCTTTCATTGAACTTTCACTAACTTAATCTCTTTGGTTCTCAGCTTCTGTAAATCATGATCAAGGGTTACAATCGGTTCCTCTTCATAGTGAAGATCTTTGTTTAACAAAAACTGAGTCCCACTTGATGATATAATCTCCATCCCCATGAAACTTCTTCAACATGAACACATGGAATACTGGATGGACTCCAGATAGGCTAGGAGGTAAAGCCAACCTATAAGTCACTAGCCATACACAATCAAGGATCTTAAATGGCCAATGTAGTGAGGAATGAGCTTGAGATTCGGCAACTTCTTGCCGAATCTCATCACCCCCTTTATGGGTGACACTTTTAGAAGAACTTGTTCACCAGCCTGAAAAGTCATGTCCCTTACCTTATGATCTGCATACTCTTTCTTTCGACTATGAGTTGCTAGAAGCTTATCTTGGATACTCTTTACCTTATCCTGAGCATCATTTACCAACTCCACCCCCAAAGGTTTCACATCTCCAGCCTCAAACTATCCTATGGGCGATCTACATCCCCTCTCATAAAGTGCTTCAAATTGTGCCATGTCAAAGCTAGAGTGATAGCCATTGTTGTAGGTTAACTCACACAAAGGTAGGAATTTATCCCAATGCCCTCCAAAGTCAATTACACATTCCCTTAACATGTCTTCCACTACTTGAATTGTCCGCTCTGGTTGTCCATCAATGTGTGGATGAAAAGTTGTGTTGAAAGTAAGTTGAGTGCCCTACTCTTCATGCAACATTCCCCAAAAGATCGATGTAAACTGTGTACCATTGTCTGAGAGGATAGAAAAGGGCACCCCATGCAATCTTACTATCTCCTTAACATAAATCTTTGTCAACTACTGGGCATTATAGTCTACTTTAACTGGACTGAAGTGGGTTGACTTAGTCAGTCTGTCAACCACAACCCAAATAGAGTCAAACTTTGCAAGGGTCTAAAGAAGACCAACGACAAAGTCTGTAGCTATCATTTCCCACTCCTATTCAGGTATTGGCATTCTTTGAAGCAGACCGACATGCCTTTAATGCTCATACTTTACCTGTTGACAATTTTGGCACTTAGCCACAAACTCAACTATGTCTTTCTTCATGCTAGGCCACCAATAAAGTCACTTCAAGTCTCAATACATCTTGTTCACACTTGGATGAATAGTGTCTCGCGAACCCTGAGATTTTATTATTGCCTTCAGAATCAAGTCATCCATTCGAGGAACAAAAATCCTCCCCCTAAAATTGAGAAGACCACCTGCATCAAGAGAAGCTACAAGCCTTGTCAGACACTATCTTCTTTGTGAGCTCATTCAAACTCTTATCCTTAAACTGCTTGGCTTTGATCTCCTTAGTGAAAGTGGGCCTAACCTCAATGTTGGCTAACACCCCACCTTTCTCTAAGATGCCCAACATCGTGAACCTGGACTCCAAGGTCTGGATCTCCCTAGCCAAGGGTCTCCTGGACACACCCAAGCAAGCTAAACTGCCCATACTCACTGTCTTCGAGCTTAATGCGTCTTCTACCACATGCATTAGCCTTACCCGGATAGTATTGAATGGTGACATCATAATCTTTAAGTAACTCCATCCATCTTCATTTCTCAAGTTTAAGTCTTTTTGAGTGAACACATGTTGTAGACTGTGATGATCAGTGAACATTTCATACTTGACTCCCTAGAGATAATGTCACCAAATCTTGAAAGCAAACACTACCGTTGTCAACTCCAAATCACGTGTTGGGTAGTTCCTCTCATGAATCATCAATTGTTGTGAGGCATAAGTATGACATTCTTATCCTACATCAACATAACAACCAAGCCCAGATGTGAATCATCATAATAAATAATGAAATTCTTACCTTCCACTAGCAATATCAGAATAGGTGTTGTGGTCAAAAGAGTCTTGAGCTTTTGGAAGCTCTCTTCAGATATGTCATTCCACTCAAAAGGCACCTACATTTGAATCGGCCTTGTCAAGTGCGTGCCAATGGAGGCGAAATTCTTCATAAACCATCAATAGTAGCTGGCAAGCCCCACAAAACTCCTAACCTCAGTCACAGAACTAGGCCGGATGTAACACCTCGGTCTTAGAAAGAGACAAATTTAGAAAGATCTAAATTAAGAATTGGTACAATTTACTCTTCAATTATGAGTTTTAAGTCAACTTCACATAACCATAGCTTTCACCACATGATGAGTTAGGTGGACCATGAGGTATCAAATCAAAGTTCGTTGAGTCCTCTTCCCATTGCTAGTGAGTTTGCTAAAATTTAAGTTCGGATAAAGTAGATATGACCATTTGAGTTCATCTTGTTTAGTTAAGGAAATACATCTGTTTTAAGGAGGGGTATTTTGGTCTTTTCCTTACCCCACTAAGACTACACGATTTTTCACCATTTTAGGGGTCTAAACTGATTGGAATCAATTTTGGTCATTCCAAAAGAGCGTAGGTTTTTTTTAGAGAGGTTCAAGAAGAGGAAAAGAAGAGCGTTCAAGATCCTTGCAAGCTGTGAGGATTTTCTTCAAGAACTTAGTTCTTACAAGGTATGTAAGCTTTCATAGTGTTGGGGTTGTTCATTATCACGCCAATCATGTAGATTTTTACCCATAAATTCGTTCTTGATGTGATTTATAGAGTTCTTGAGAGGTTATTGACTTTTAGTTAGCAATGGAGGTCTTTGAGTTCTTGAAGTGAGGGTTTTGCGAATGAGTTGAGTCACTTAATAGATATTTGTGTGGGTTTCATTGAAATTGTTCTCGGTTTGTGAAATTTTGTGAGTTCGGACATTGAAATTGCTTTTGGCATGAGTTGAATCGAGTTTGGGAGACGAAGAAAAGATCGGCAAAAAATCTGCGCCCAGGTCCTCGTTACGGAGGCATTTAAAAAACTTTCAGCCTCTAATCGATCAACTCCTCTCTGCGTCGCAGAGAGGATACAGAGTCCTCTGTCTCAAAATTTATTTTCGCGACCAAAAATTAAATCCCCCCTCCGCGTTGTGCTAGTGCTTTTCAATTTGTATCTCGCTCTCTTCTTATTACTAACTACCTAAGTCTTCATGAATCATTGAGCGATCCTATATCATAATGATAGATCTTAAATTCACATTTCAAATCAAAGCAAAATGTAGAGGAAAGTTCAAGAAAGTTCTTGTGAGTCATTTTGAGAAGTTTTTTGCAATCATTTATAAGTTGACTTATGACTTGAGTAAATGAGTATGAGAATGAGGGAAACACTGATTTCTAAATGGGAACTAAGTATTCCCAAGTATAATACTTTTACATTTAAAATAAGGGAAACACTGATTTCTAAATGGGTTTATGAGGAGTCTTGAGCATCACCTCCTTTAAGAGGATCTTTGGAGTAATTATCTCAAATTGAGGAAGAGTTATGTTTTTAAACATATAAGCATGAGTTATATATATATATATATATATATATTATTGGAGTAGTATTGAGCACCAATATGGGGAGTGACTTCAAACAACTCAAAATCCTCATAAACCATGTATGCCAACATGACTAAAGGATCATACTTTTTAGATGATTTCTTATTTATTTTAAGCATAACTTAGTGGATCCACTTAGTTGAGGATTTTCCATACTTCGACAAGGTATAGCATAGTTCTGGTAGCGTGGGAAAGACATTGTATCATCATGTTGCTCATAGTAATGGTTGTCGGTTAAAGAATCTCCCAAATAAGAGTAAGGATTTTATTACTGTATTTTCATATACATTGAGTCATTATCTACTGTTTTAAATGCTTTATATATATATTGCATCTTTATTGTTACCTTTCGGTTGAGTTGAGTTGATTCGAGGTGAGTATGGTTTACTTTTTATCACTTCAAGCTTATGTTTATGTTTTATAGTTTCCCTTACATGCTCGTACATTCAATGTACAGATGCCATTTCACCTGCATCTTTTCATGATGCAAAAATAGGTGTTTAGGGTCATCAACAGGCACTCCGTTGATACCATTTGTAGTTCCAGATTTGCTTTGGTGAGCCTCCTTGATTCCGGAGGATGTCATATTTACCTTTCAGTCTTATTAAGATGTCGTGGGTCTCGTCCCAAAGTCTATCATAATATTTAGAGGCTTCATAAACAGTAGTGTTTTGCTGAGTCTTTTCCATTTCCATTGTTAATGTATAAAACTTGAGTTGCCTTCTTTTGGCTAGTTGAATGTTTCCAGATATTTATGAGTTTATTTATTTTATGACAAATGAGTAAACCTTTACTTTTGAGTTCATATATTATTGAGTAAGTCTTCCGCTAAGTAGTGATTTAGGCCAACAGTTCGCTTGGTGATGATTCCACGATTTGAACTCATTTAGGGCTTTATTTTAATAGATTTAGTGTCCTGAAATGCATATTTTGTGCCAATAACTAATGTAAATCCTTAAATTTCAGGTATTTGGCTTGAGGAGCAAAGCATGGACACTATTGAGCGAAAAGGAACAAGGCAGCTGAAAGAACGAAGAAAAGAAGGCCTCAGGATCGCCTAACCCATTGGACGAGTCACCGAACCACCATAGTCTCGCCTAATGTTCCAGTATGCTAACCCTGAAGGAGAAAATCAAGTCGGCGATAGAAAGGAGCATTCGGCGAGTCGCCAAACTGTTCTGCGATGCAATACCATATCACCCAAAGTTTCAGAACTTGAAGATACTGAAGACCAAAGCAAAAAGGTGATAGAATTGACCAAAGGGCGGATCGCCGAGTGGATCGATGATCCCGACTTATTGTGCCAAATGGTCCTTCGAAGAACATTTTTGGGCGACTATAAATACGTTTTAAAATTCTTAGTTTAGTATCTAACATTCTATAGTTTTCATTTTGGTTCAGTTTTCAAGTTGAGAGCTTAGAACTAAGTTTTGAGACAATATTTCTTTAACTTTGAAGATTTCCATTTCTGAGAAATTGGAAGTGGGTGTTGGAGATTCTTCATCTTAGACCTTTGTAAAGACTATATCAATCCTACCCAGTTGATGGAAAGACAACTTGGTAACGATTTTTACCTTTTTATGATGTCTAGCTAAAACCCCAATTCTTGGGGTGTGATTATGGGTTGATTTAGCTGCTGGGTATTGTTAATTGATAGTATAAATGTTGTTTAAAAGTGATTTCCTTCAGTAATTATGGTAGAAATTAATGGGTTGTAGTTGTAAATACAATCCTAACTTCATGTTTTTTGCTTGCTCGAGAGAGAGGTTTTAAAACCAAAATTGCTGAATCGATGTTCTGTGGGTATTGGGTTGTCATGGGTTCAGCTCGAGAGAGTGAACCTTAAACCCTTTTCCACACATTCAGCTCAAGAGAGTGAATGGACCAAAGCGAAGGCTATTCTTAATTGCTGCTTGTTGGTGTTCGAGATAAACAAATTTGATTCAGGGTAAATTGTTCGAGGGAAAGTTTACCCCCATTAAAGTCTAGCTTATTCACTGATTTACAGTTATTCTCTATTAATTACAATTACCCGATTGTCTACCTTATCCCATAATCCATACACATCCCAAGAACTCATCTATATACTCGTTATTTTTGTATTATTTGTTGTTGTAGCTGATAGTTTAAACAAATACCCATGATATTTGACACTTGTGTCACCCCAAATTTGAACCATGCTTTTACTCGTAAATGTTTTTAGCTATGATTGACTTGAGCATATCCTTACTTGCCTATTGATTCTCAATTATAAACCACTCCCTTGGGACTCGACCCCAACTCACTTAGTTGGGTTATGTTACTATTTTACAATCGTTAGCACTTAGTATTGGATGAATTGTCCTGATACGTGAAATCAAAATGGCGCCGCTGCCGGGGAGTGGTGTTATTTGAGAATTCTTAGTTAAGTTGGATTTTGTTCTTGTTAGTTATAGTTATACTTACTTAATTTTAGTTTAGTTTTGCTTGTTTGTGTGTTGAAACAGGAAGTATAAGTGTGAACCGCAGCAATGGCAGCCAAGTAGGCCATCAAGATGACATCGAAAACCTCAACGATGTCAACGAGCCTAATGCTAATGACCCCATCTTATGGGTGGTATTGGTGCCATTCGCTTGCCTTCGGCCGAAGGGAATTCAATGTTCCACATCACGAGTACTATGTTGCAACTCTTGCAACTAAAGGGACTTTTCAGTGGTTTGTCTCATGAGGATCCCCATGAGCATATTAGAAATTTTGTGGATGTATGTGGATCGTTTTTCTTCAAGAACATCTCCCAAGAGTCGGTCTGGGTGAGGTTGTTCCCGTTCTATTTGATGGGAGAGGCGTGCAAGTGGCGGGCTAAATTGCCACGTGAATCAATCACTTTGTGGGAGGAGTTGGTTACCACATTTCAAGTGTGATTTTTCCCTCCCTCGAAGATAATGACTCTTCGGAACAACATTCAAGGGTACTGTAAAACTCGGTGAGGTAAGTGACCACTCGGCGTGTCGCCGAGTGGGCCGACGAGCACGACTAATGTCGTCGAATGGGCAAGAACTGGATGGTTTTTATAAGGCCAAAGGTTTAAACTTTCAAACTCTTCACTTTCCCTCACTTTCAATCTTTAGAAACTCACACCCACACTATCGTTTCTATATTTTTGCATTTTTAGAGTATTTTAGTCATTAATTTAGGCTCGGATTGGGATTACTTTACCGCCTAGCATTTCAGTCTTTATTTAATCAGCATCAAAGGCTGGTTTTCCGAACCCCGAGTTTATTTTTAGAATTTTGTATTCATTTGCAATGATCTTATCTTGTTTTCGTGTGCTAGGCCTCTCTGATAGTGTTAATTTGTTTGAATGACAATTTTAATTTGATAATTTTGCCCGTAATATTTATATTATTGAAATCCCGTAGTTTTGTGCCTTAAAATTGGCAAAATTTTATGGGGTTATGCTTGCGTGTTGTTGGGTCTAGTCAGGTGAAGTCTAAGCAACCCGTAGTTATGCCAAATGACGTAATTTGCCCAATGATAGAGTGGGTGACATTATTCTTAAGGGAAAAAGTCATTAAATGGCCAAATTTAGCAAAACCGGGAGAAGTCTGAGTATCCTGGGGTAATGGGTGTTATGGGTCTTAGTTTAATTTGATTAGTGCATGCTTTGATTTTGTTTTTCTGGGTTGCGGGGTTGAATTCGAGAAATTGGGTTGAAAGTGGCACGTTGGGTTAGTTGGCGAGCTGAGTCGAGCTCGCCGAACCACTCGGTGGTTCACCGAAGCTCCCCATCTCGCCTTTAATTTCATGTTATACTTGAAGTTTGGCTCTGTAACTTTCAGCGAGATGCTTGAGGTCACCGAAGGCACTCGGCGACTCATCGAAAGTCCTCTTGTTCGCCATTTGTCTGCACCCCTATAGTTTAAATTGCACTGTAAATTTTGGCGGGCTAATCCTTGCTCACCGAATGATGTCAGCGATTCACCAAAAGGCCTTCCCATCGCCGACTTGTCGAATTTTTCTGAGAATTTTTAGCCAATCCTTTCGGCGAGCCCGATCTAGCTTGCCAAAGTGATTCGGCGACTCGCCGACCTGTTCGGTGAGTGTCTACAATTATTTTTCTGTGATGTTGGTTGAAATATTTCTAACTTATTCCTGATGTTTTGTGGACATGGTCAGGACCAACATTGACATGCCACCCCGGAAAAGAGTACGGGGTATCACAATCAACGAAGGGGGATCAAATCCTCCAAAAAAAAAGGAAGGCAAGAACCTCCAATGAGAGGTCAGAGTAGGGGCAAGAGGCCCAAATCTGACAGGATGACTATTGGTTCCTAGGCTACTTTATCTGAGCCTGAGGACGACCAGCCTTTGCAATCTCAGAGGGATGAGATCCGAGCTAGATCTCACCCTGACTCAGCCAGAGCCCCTCCAACTCCTACACCAGTAAACTCAGTGCCAGCTCTGACAGCCCCTGTAGTCCCTCCCACCATGCTGCTGAATAGATTGAAATGTGATGGTTTGTGAACCATCCTGAGGAAAAGTTGCTCTCGACAGAAGTCCTGGAGGGCAAGTACTCAAATGTGAGGGACATCCTCCATTTCCACATATTCAAGCAGTTCACCGGGCCCCGAGTCCCCTACATTCCTTCATGGGTCTGGGAATTCTACACAGCTTATGGTAACCTAGATCTGAAAAGCAAGAAGAAGGCAAGTGAATTCAGACTGGTGAAGTCGGTCATCGTCCGAGGAAAGGAAGTCGGATGCAATAGTGAGCACATTAACATCGTATTAGGTAGAGCTCTGTATTCTACATATCCTTATAATGGATTACCTGTCGCTCAATCCTTAGATGACTTGAAGGGCTGGTTGGCTCCATTGATTTCCGATACCACCCCGAGGTGGATCGAGGCATGGGTCCCTATAGAGAAGAGGGATTTGAGTATTGCTGCTCGTTTCTAGTTTGGCTTCATTAGCAGCACCATAATGCCATCCCAGAACGAGTTCATTCTGCGCCATCCTAAGGCAGCTTGCCTTGGAGCTATCATATCCCGGAGGAGCATCGATCTGGGACTCCTTATTGAGCAGAAGATGGCCATGAGGGCCAAGCAGATGCAGACTTCCTTACCCTTTCCAATTTTCATCACGAAGTTATGTCGGTGAGATGGAGTACCCCGGGATGATACGAGAGACATTAAGGTGACAGTTTATTCCTCCACTAATGTCCGGCATATTGAGGCCGAGTACACTCGTGCAGAGGCTGATAGGAGGAGGGCAGTTCTGTTGGATACATCCGCGGAGGTAGTTATTGATTCGATACCTGCAGAGGCATATTTCTGTACTCCGGCCTCCGAGCCTTCAGGTACTTCTACCCCTCCTTCCTCTTCACAGGCCTCAGATGCATCTACCTCATCCCAGCCCACCAAGATTACTCAGGCTATGCTCCTAAAGATGGGTCACCTGGCCAATTCAGATGACGTGAGGGCTACCAGGCTTGAGAGATCCATCCCATGGATGATCGAGAGTGCCATCATTGATGCACTGACCACCTCCCCCTCCATACTTCTATTGACACTCTCACCATGAGAGTTGAGGCTTGTGAGAGCAGGCAGGGGGAGACCTCCGAGGTTACGATTTTGAAAGCCGAGGTAGCATATTTGAGGAACGATGTAGACTATCTAAAGTCTACTGACTTCACTTCATTACTGGAGGCTGCAAATGATTTGGATGCTCCTAAGACTTCAGAGATTACTTTGGCTACCACCGGAAATGTGCATAGGGATGAGGCAACAGTTGATGAGTTGGAGGCAGTGACCGACGAGGAGCTGCTAGAGATCAGGGAAGAGAGCATACATAGAGACATGCCGGACCTTGAGGAGACAATTGTGCAGTCGGTGATCTAGACACCGCTGACAGAGACATCCATGGGTGGGTCCAGTGGAGCAGGTTCTTCTGAGGTAACTCTGGGTATTGAGGCTCGAGATCAGAGCACTACACCGGGGACTAATGCCTAAGTCCAGATTGACGCACGGGGCACTGATGCCCAGACAGATGGAGTGACTGAGTAGGCATGATCCCTTTTTTACCTTCCTCTTTGTCTTACTTTATTTTGACTCTTGGATATTCTTGTTTGCATTTGAGGACAAATAATTTTATTTGTGGTGGGGTGAGGCCCACCTTTTGTGTGACCTTTTGTGACTCTCTTGTTTTGTTTATATATTTGGGTTTTGATCTATAATTATGTGTTACACTATTTTTGTGGATGATTGAGCTTGTGGCTCCTTGTTTTTAATTGGAAATGATTTTTGGACCCTTCCGAAAAAATTGTGCCACCCCTTGTTGGTGTTTAAATGTGGTAGTTCTCTTGCAAATTTGAGTATCAGTCTTGATCAATATAGATAACTTGAATAATGATCATAATAAAAAAAAAGTGAATGTTGGGCTACGATGCGGCCAAATGAAGTTGCATAGACAATATGTGAACTTTTTGTATCTCGTTGTGACTAGCCAAGTATCGAATTGAGTCTCTTGTGATGAACATTGCACACTAGCAAAAGTGTGGAGTATTGTTTGGCATTGGTGTTTATGCCTTGTATGATGAGCTTAACGTGAACCATGTGTGACGACACCTAGAATTTGCCCCATTGGTCCGGTTGACTAAGTGATGCAATCTCTTGATATGATCTTAGGCAACTTTGAAGAGTATGAAACAATTTGACATTATACCTCTTTTGTGGCCTACCTTGTGAGTGTGTGAACCCCATTTGAACACCCTTTGAGCCTTAGCCTTTTCTTGGAAGAAATTTGATTAAAATGTGACCTTTCTTGATCCATTACCCATAATCCTCATGATTTGTGGTTTGTGTGAATAGCCAACTTAGGCCAAAAGCCTAAGTTGGGGGTGTGGTGAAAAGAGAAGGTAAATCAAGAAGTGCATGAAAGTCCCCTTTGACCCATGATAATAGGGTGTCCAAGCAATCCATGGAAAGTGAGGAATGGGTGACTTTTGAGCTTGAACGAGAATGATAAAGAAGAGGAAAGGAAGTGTTGTGCACACCACATTCTATGAGGATAGAAGTCATTAATCTAAATGACCATACATTTACACTCAGCCCCATTACAAGCCTTGAAAAGACCTTTTTGATCTTGAGTGAGCTGAAACAAGGGTTGATTGGAAAATACGGCAAACCTATGGGTGAAATCATGCATTGTCTTAATTATTGTAAGTGTGAGCGTTGCATTTGATTCCGAAACTTTAAATTGTGAACCATTGTGTGTGAATATGGAATCATTCTTTATGTGAGGGCATTTAAGTACCTTTGTTGAGCTTGAACTTGCATTTGAAGCAAGTATTGTGAGCTTGAGATTCTTTGATAATGGTGAGTCACAACTTGAATCTTTGATTGCACAATTGATCTTTGCATTAGTAAGTTGATTCTTCTTGTGTGCATTCATGATTGAGTCTTGTGTAGCACTGTTTGAGACATCCTTTTTGAACTGCTGAACTTGAGTTTTACTTGAGGACAAGCAAAAGTTTAAGTTGGGTTTGTTGATGAGTCCGCAATTTGGACTCATTTAGGGATTTATTTTAATAGATTTAGTGTCCTCAAATTCATATTTTGTGCCAATAACCGATGTAAATCCTTAAATTTTAGGTATTTGGATTGAGGAGCAAAGCATGGACACTATTGAGCAAAAAGGAACAAGGCAGTTGAAAGAACGAAGAAAATAAGGCATGAGGATCGCCTAACCCATTGGGCGAGTCACCGAACGACCATGGTCTCGCCTAATGTTCCAGTGTGCCAAGCCCTGAAGGAGAAAATCAAGTCGATGATAGAAAAGAGCAGTCGGCGAGTCACTAAGCGGTTCCGCGATGCAGTACCATATTGCCCAAACTTTCAGAACTTGAAGATGCTGAAGGCCAAAACAAAAAGGCGATGGAATTGACCAAAGGGCGGATCGTCGAGTAGATCGGCGATCCAAACTTATTGCGCCGAATGGTCCTTCACAGCACATTTTTGGGCGACTATAAATACGTTATAAATTCTTAGTATAGTAGCTAACATTCAATAGTTTTCATTTTTGTTCAGTTTTCAAGTTGAGAGCTTAGAACTGAGTTTAGAGACAATATTTCCTTAGCTTTGAAGATTTGAAGATTTCCATTTCTGAGAAATTGGAAGTGGGTGTTGAAGATTCTTCATCTTAGACCATTGTAAAGACTATATCAATCCTACCCAGTTGATGGAAAGACAACTTGGTAACAATTTTTACCTTTTTATGATGTCTAGCTAAAACCCTAATTCTTGGTGTGTGATTATGTGAATATGGGTTGATTTAGCTGTTGGGTATTGTTAATTAATAGTGTAAATATTGTTTAAAAGTGATTTCGTTCAGTAATTGTGGTTGAAATTAATGGGTTGTAGTTGCAAATACAATCCTAACATTGTGTTTTTGGCTTGCTCGAGAGAGAGGTTTTAAAACCAAAATTGTTGAATCGATGGTCTGGGGTATTGGGTTGTCATGGGTTCAGCTCAAGAGAGTGAACTCTAAACCCTTTTCCACACATTCTTCTCGAGAGAGAGTGAATGGACCAAAGTGAAGGTTATTCTTAATTGTTGCTTATTAGTGTTCGAGAGAAACCAATTTGATTCGGGGTAAATTGTTCGAGAGAAAGTTTACCCCCGTTAAAGTCTAGCTTATTCACTGATTTACAGCTATTCACTATTAATTGCAATTACCCGATTGTCTACCTTAGCCCATAATCCAATCACATCCCAAGAACTCGTCTCTATACTCGTTATTTTCGTATTATTTATTGTTGTAGCTGATAGTTTAAACAAATACCCATGATATTTGACACTTGTGTCACCCCAAATTTGAACCAAACTTTTACTCATAAATGTTTTTAGCTATGATTGACTTGAGCATATCCTTACTTGCCTATTGATTCTCAATTACAAACCACTCCCTTGGGACTGGACCCCAACTAACTTAGTTGGGTTATATTACTATTTTACGATCGTTGGCACTTTGTATTGGATGAAGTGTCCTGATACGTGAAATCAGTTGGGGACCAACAATGGCTCTCAAGTGCCGAACACGTCCAGGTGTAGGCTTGGGACATGACATCGGACCCAGTTCTTTACTACTTCAGTATTTTGGGTCTACCATTACCTCTTCTATTTAAACTGTATGCCCCAAAAAGGCAACCGAGGACAACCAGAATTCATACTTAGAAAATTTTGCATACAATTTCTATTTCCCAAGGACACCCAGACCAATACGAAAAGGGTATGCATGCTCTTCCTTACTCTACGAGGCTCATCCTTACTCTTCGAATAGACCAAAATGTCATCAATAAAGACAATTACAAAGTAATCTAGGAATGATTTGAAAAACCTTTCATCAAACTCATGAAGGATGGAGGTGCATTGGTCAACCCAAACGACATCACCAAGAACTCTAAGTGCGAATATCGAGTCCTAAACACCATTTTAGGTACATCCTCTGTCCTAATCTTTAATTGATGGTACCCAAACCTTAAATCACTTTTTGAGAATATTGATGTACCCTGCAACTGGTCAAAGAGATCATCTATATGAGGCAACGGATACTTATTTCAAATGGTGATCCTATTCAACTTTCGGTAGTCTATGCATTTCCTCATACTACTAGCTTTCTTCTTAACAAACAAGATAGGAGCACCCCACAGGGGAAGCACTAGGACGGATGAAACTCTTATCAACGTGCTCTTGGATCTGGGTCTTAAGCTCTCTTAAATCTACTGGAGCCATGCAATAAGGAGGGATAGAGATTGGGCTAGTGTCCGGCTCCTAGTCAATACAAAAGTCTATATATTTATGTGGTGGCATACCAGGTAAATTAGTAGGAAACACTTCCTTAAACTCAGACACTACAAGAGTAGACTCAATAGAGGGGGACTCTGCATCAACATCTCGGTTATGAGCCAAATATGCCAAACAACCCTTCCCCACTAGTTTCCTAGCCCAGATGAAAGATATGATCTTAGCTGGATTAGGCTAGTACACCCCTTCCCACTCTAACTTTTCCCTACACGGGATCTCTAAAGTCACAGTCTTAGTATTACATTTAAGCACAACATAATAGGAGACAACCAAGTCATGCCTAAGATTACATCAAAATTAATCACATCCAAAAATACCAAATCAATCCAAGTCTTAAAACCCGTAAGCAGGATAGAACAAACACGATAGACATGGGTGACTATGACAAACTCCCCAACTAGGGTAGAAACATGGATTGGGGCATCAATAAAATCACAAATTGCATCTAATCCCAAGGAAAATTGTATTGACACATAAAAGTAAGTAGAACTCGGATCAAACAAAATAGTAGTCATCCATTCACAAACAAGAATAGTACATGTGATCACTACATGAGACGCCTCGGCCTCGGTTTTGCCCGTAAAGGCATAAAATTGAGCCATGTTATCCTGACGAGCAACCTCTCTACTTGGTGGCGGCAGGGCTCCCCCACCTACATTACCATTACCCCGGCCTCCACCGCTTCTCTGATTTCCACTTCGCCTACCTTGTGGACGTCCTCTACCATTATTAC
This sequence comes from Solanum tuberosum, assembly GCF_000226075.1. NCBI lineage: Eukaryota > Viridiplantae > Streptophyta > Magnoliopsida > Solanales > Solanaceae > Solanum > Solanum tuberosum. Next base: position 2,670,561 of record NW_006238942.1, on the reverse strand, counting down.
TAATGTGAGGCCAAAATACATATTTTTAATCATTATTTGCCTCACATTTATTATTTATATTTGTCCTATTTGAGCATAAATTTTATGGATTGTGCTAATTAGTGTATTTAATTTGTAGGATTAAATTGATGAAAATATAAAGAAATTTGGAGCTAAAAAGAATTAAAGATCAAAGATTGAAGAAGGAAATCAAGCAGACAGCTTAATGGATTACAGTGAATATTATATTAATATTTATATATATGGAGAAAGTGGCGAGAAAGCAAAGAGGTGAACATTGGAGTTGTGCCACGTGGCAACATCTCCAGAATGCTAATTTGAAGCGGCGGACGAGCAGTGTTTCAAACGGAATCCAATTCCATTTGGTTTGGGATTCCTAATTTATTTTGGACTCAATTATTTTATTCAAGGTTTCCTACATCTGTAAATAGTCCATAAGAATAATTATTAGGGGAGGGGGATAAATGTAGAAATTAACTTTTGATTTAGGGTTTCTTCTTTTCTTCTCTTTTATTTTATTTTACATCTTTTATTTGAATGATTCGTTGTAATTGCTATATGTCTATGTGGAGTTAAACTTCTCGTTCTTTGATTATATTTACTTACAATATGATTGTTTAGTGATTTTGATTTGGAATGATTTGTTTATCATATTAGTTGTTCTTATATTCTTGTGATTACTATTTTGATGCTTGATCACCATTGAAATAAACATATTGTCCGAATTGAACTCGGGAGAGGAATAAGAGGATAGAACGTGGAATATAAGGAGCATGATTTTCTTTTAATAATTAGGGTTTATTTGTATCTAGGATAGGTATATACCTAGAAACCATGCTTGGTCACTATACAGGAAGAAATCGTAATGTTCGGTACTTGGTCCGACCTATCCCCGCTCAACGATGTAGTTAGGTTGTCATTTATTGTAGGTAATTAGAGGTCGGGAGACCATGATCATACATTTAACCTTGTGAATCAATAACTAGATAATCAAATAAGTTGATAAAATTGATGTTAAACATGATTGTTAGTTAAATTATAATGCTAGATCGATTCATTCATTGATTGTGTAAACATCTATCTTTTTTTTGTTATTGTTTTTTTTAGTTATTTTATATTGATTTTTAGTTTAGTTAATATATTCATCTTTTGAAATCCTCCCTTTAAATAAATAATTAGAATTAATATAATTTAGTAAGAATAATTAATTGACAAGTCCTTTGGGTTCGATAATCCGGTTCTTTTAAGAGCCACTATATCACTTGTGCGATCGTGTACACTTGTGTGTGCAATTGGAAGCAACAATTACCTTCGCCTATCAGTACCACTGCTTTGGTCTACTGCTGCATCGGTTCAGTCATACGCTGGTGGGGAAAATCTCTCCTCATGTGTCCTGGTTCTTCACAATTGTAACAACTACGGTCAAGAGACGACACGTTGCTTGGCACAAAAGAGTCTCCCTAACTATCATGAGCAGGATTCTACTGCAGAGTCCCTAAGTAACCACCCGTAGAAACGGACATAGCTTACTGAATTGGACGGGCTGCAATTGCCAGCCTACCTAAATCTTTGGATGTCACGACCCAGGAGTACCCCCTAGATGTGACACAGTGTACAGGACTCCAAAAAGCCTAATACAAGCCTCTTAGCATATCATAACATAAGATAATAGGAAATGGTGTGGAAATTTAAATTTTTTCTTTAAAATCAAAGTATTTTATAAAATGAGTGAAAGTCTACACTTTGTCTCAAACCATCTATAACCATTAAAACTAAAACTTTGGGACGCAGCCCATACAAAATCTCTAAACATAAAATGAAATGCAAAGGACATGGTGATCAAGCTCTCGAATACTATGAGGACTCACCATAACTTCTCTTCTTAATCTACTATGAACCTAGCCTCGAGGATGGAAGTCGATATAATCAAACCCTACACCTTGGGGAAAATGTAGAAAATATGGATTAGTACAAAAATGCACTAAGTATGCTAGCCATGCATAAAAACCTTTAAAACATGTTTAAAAGGACATTTTAGTTAAAAATCATGCACTTTACTAAGTTTGAGAAATCATCATGCACATTAGTATAAAAGCATAAGTCACAAGCATATTCATCATCTAAATCATTATAACATAATACAACCATCTGATAATTAACCCTAAGTTATACTTGTGCAATGTATAGATAAAGATCCCATAATCCCATCTATACTAAGTACCACTTTTAGGCCACCATAATTATACTTACCGTTGTTTGTTCTCATCTTTAGTTAATAGGAACATTCACATTTAATAAGTCATGTCAAGGAAAGCAACTCATAGTAACAATCCAAGTTATGCATTCATCATTTCATAAGTCATTATACATTGAGGAACACACCATATCTACTCTCAAAGCCTACTTGTGCAATGCATGGATGAACTCCCATACCCCCACCCACAGTTTATTGAACTTCTTGAGTAACCATAGTACATAACTCATATTCTTGTTCATGGTGGGAATAAGTTTTAACCCACATAGACTATGTGAGCAAATCATGGAATCTGGTGTCATGTTACACACCGAAAAGAGTTGATCTGCTTGCCTAAGGTAGAACCGGTAATATTTTAGCTTAGGTGAATCCACTATCTAATAACCTATGTGGGCACATAGTTATGGGATAACGAGGTTGTTACTAGAAACCCGGCCATACATAGGGAGAGCTTCCACCTCACAATATCCACTCAGTGCTAAGCATTAAATTCTCATGGAGTAGTTAATTCTCTTTTAACATTATTAAAGATGAAAGGGATGCCATTAGCCTAGCGGTTCAAGGTACATCATTACACATGAAAGGGATGTCATTAGCCTATCGATTTAAAGTACATCATTACACATCAAAGGAATGCCATTAGCCTACCGATTCAAGGTACATAATTAGAATAGCTCATTGAATCCTCATGAAAGGGGTACCATTGGTCTACGGATTCAAGGTTCATCATTATAATAGTTTATTGACTCATCATGAAAGGGGTACCATTGGTCTACCGATTCAAGACAAAGCCTTAGAATACTTCATTAAACACTCATGAAAGGGATGTCATTGGACTACCGATTCAAGGTTTATTTCAGTCAAGATAACTTTTAATTACACATGAAAAGTATCCCCTTACCCTACCAATTTAAGGTATATCATTCAAGATTACTTTTATTCACACATGAAAGGGATGCTATTAGCCTACCGATTCATTTAGGTGAGGAAAGCCTTTCACATCATGTCATCATCATTCATAAGTGTATAATTGATAATAGCCTTTCAACAACACCACAATTACATGATAGTCATAATCATATTAGTTTCAAAGTATTCATAAAGCATGTACATAAACATCATAATCATACAGAATTCTCATAATTTTCCCTTCAAGGAACATGGATCACATTCAATCAACACACCTATAATTACTACATTAGGCATGGATAATAACATAATTCAAGTAATCAATTCATAACATTCATAATTCTATAGCATTCTACAATCATCAATCAATACCCACACTTTAAGATCCAATTTGGGAAAATAGGGTAATTCATGGATTCTTGAGTAATTCAACTTAAAATCATGTAGAATCATCAATATATCCATAAACAAACATAATTCAATCATTTAAAAAGAATTTTTAAAGGAATTCCATGAGATTGAAGTCAAGCCCTAACTTTTGGGTTTTCTAGTTTGAAATTGGGGGTTTTGGAGGGGCTTTATGGATGAAGGCTACCCATAGATGAAAAGATACCATACCTTGTTGAAGATTCACCACGAAATTGAGGTGAAAATCTTGATTCTTCAACCCTAGCTTCATCTTCTTTATTCTTCTTCTTCCTTGGAATTCTAGAGAGAGTTTATTTGGGGGAAAGTTGGTTTTGGATTTTGGGTTATGGGATTTATGAGGTATATGGGTTAATGACTTAAAAACTCTTATATAGGTCTATTAAAACAATATAAAACGACCCCAAATCATACTAACCTAAAAAGGAATTACCTAAACTACCCATACACTAGCCGACATGGGACAGTGTTACAGGCCCCCACTCATGACCCCCACCTACGGACCATGGGTGGGACCAAGGCCCATCCTTATTGGGTGTTATTCGTAGTTTGTGGCCTGTTGAGAGGAGGCTTTAGCTATGGAGATCACCCACGAGGCGTGGATGGACCTACTCCCCGTAGGTCCCATCCGTGGTTCACTTCTTGGGGCAGTTTTGGGGTAAGGCTTTAGGGTCCTCCTCGAGGGTCCTTGGTTGGTTCTTCGGGAGTAGCACCTTGACGTTTAGCCCCTAAACCCCTCATCCTAAGTACGGCAAGCCATTTTACGTTTCTAACTGACACATCAAACTCTAAAACACTCACGTAAGGCTCTAGTTTCACCTATTAGTTTACGGGGTGTTACAATATCTCCCCCTTGGGAATAGTCATCCTCGAATGACACTCTAGGTGCTTTTTAAGGTCACAACTCTAGACTAGCAACCCATCATTCATGAAACATCAAAATAATGCACCATTTAAAGGAGTACATATCAACTCCAACTCGAATATAATCAATGCAACACAAGGAAGTAGGAACTCCATCTAACAACCCATTATGCATGCAAACTCAACATTTCTCATATCATAGGAGGAATTACCTTCTCCAAGCTTTAAAGCATGATCAACACAATATCATGAGGCCAACATGCAATTATTCTCAAAAGCATTTTAAAGCATGTTCATCCATTTATCTCATGAAGTCAAATAGGCAACTCATACTTAATGCACAACAATATGAGGAACTTCAATCATAAAAACTCATTTTCTTAATAAACATGGATTTCATCAAGAACATTCATAATAAAAGGAAGTTATGGAACACATACAACATCCAAGACTCCTCAATCATGAAAAAAGTCAAGGGAAACTTATCATCTCAAGCTAAAGGAGGAATAGAAGGAAAGATAAGGATATTGTGACATCTCATTGGCCCTTGGCCTCCCAAGTAGCACCCTCACACACAGACCACTCTTTCACACTTTCATGAAATCAACTTCCTCATTCTTCTATTTCTTGACTTGTCGGTCTAATATATTGATACTTCTAAATTAGAGAGGTTCTCATTTAAGCACTCTAGCTCACAGCAACCTTATCAACACCACTCAAGATCTCATATGAGCCTACCACACCGGGACAAAACTTCTCAAACTCACTACACCTCTCAAGGTGAGAATTTCAAGCCAATCTAAATCATGAACATCTAGAACACTCAACGACCTTGCTATCTAAGCACATAATCTCCCCCTTGGGAGTAAGCCTATACAGACTTTTCTAAGCACCATTTCTTCCAACTCTAAGGTCGGACCAATTTATCACTAATCCTTCACACAAGATGATTATAAACCATGGTGAATCACATGTCTACCCTCTTTTAGAGGAGTCTACTCACTCAACACCTCTAGGCATCACTTAAACACCCTATTCATCAAATCCTCTAACACACCCTAAAACTCATCATGACTAAGTCGGGTTTACCAACAAACACACATATCCATAATGCAATCCATTTATACCAAAGGATATTATCTAAATCTATTAGATCAAGTTCCATCTAGTCACATAGCTATAATTGGCATTACTACCAACCTTTTCTCCCTCGAACCTTGTAGCATGAGCCCTTCCAGTGGTCATATCCTGAAAACGATCGGATAAGGAGTAGGAGAGAGACCTTATAGAGTTAAACTCTATGGCACGACTTAAAGAATGAAGAAGTAAGATTTCCTAACATCCAATAGCCTCTTATTCATAAATGTGGCGCGCTTCACACTATGAACAAAACTTAACTAGACGTGGTTTGAGACAATTCTAGAACCATCCCAACACCTTTTGCTTTAATACCAATTTGTCACGACCCAGGAGTACCCCCAAGATGTGACACTGCGTACAAGACTCTAAAAGGCCTCATACAAGCCTATTAGCATATCATAACATAAGTTAATAGGAAAGGGTACGGAAACTTAAAATTTTTCTTTACAATCGAAGTCTTTTATAAAAATGAGCGGAAGTCTACACTTTGTCTCAAACCATCTATAACCATTAAACCTAAAACTTTGGGACGCAGACCATACAAAAGCTCTAAACATAAAATGAAATGTAAAGGACACGGTAGTCAAGCCCTCGAATACTATGAGGACTCACCATAACTTCTCTTCTTGATCTATTATGAACCTAACCCCGAGGATGGAAGTCGATATCACCAAACCCTACACTGTAGGAAAAATGTAGAAAATATTGGTTAGTACAAAAATGCACTAAGAATGATAGCCATACATAAAACCTTTAAAATATGCTAAAAAATACATTTTAGTTAAAAAGCATGCACTTTACTAAGTTTGAGAAATGATCATGCACATTAGTATAAAAGCATAAGTCACAAACATATTCATCATGTAAATCATTATAAAATAATAGAACCATCTCATAAGTAACCCTAAGTCATTCTTATTCATTGTATAGATAAAGATCTCATAATTCCATCTATACTAAGTACCACTTTCAGGCCAATATAATCATACTTACCATTTTTTGTTCTCATCTTTAGTTAATACTCATAGAAAAGGAACATTCACATTTAATAAGTCATGTCAAGGAAAGCAATTCATAGCAACAATCCAAGTTAAGCATTCATCATTTCATAAGTCATTATACATTGAGGAACACACCATAACTACTCTCAAAGCCTACTTATGCAATGCATGGATGAAGTCCCATATCCCCACCCACACTTTATAGAGCTTCTTGAGTAACTATAGTACATAACTCATATTCTTGTTCATGGTGGGAATAAGCCTTAACCGACAAAGACCATGTGAGCAAATCATGGAATCCGGTGTCATGTCCCACACCGAAAAGATTAGGTCTACTTGCCTAAGGTAGCACCGATAACATTTTAGCTTAAGTGGATCCACTAGCTAATAACCTATGTAGGCATATAGTTATGGGATAATGAGGTTGTTACTAGAAACCTGGCCATACATAGGGAGAGCTTCCACCTCATAATATCCACTCGGTGCTAAGCATTAAATTCCCATCGAGTAGTTAATCCTCTTTTAACATTATTACACACGAAAGGGATGCCATTAGCCTACCGGTTCAAGGTACATTGTTACACATGAAAGGGATGTCATTAGCCTATCGATTCAAGATACATCATTACACATGAAAGGGATTCCATTAGCCTACCGATTCAAGGTACATCATTACACATGAAAGGAATGCCATTAGCATACCGATTCAAGGTACATCATTAGAATATATCATTGAATCCTCATGAAATGGGTGCCATTGGTCTACCGATTCAAGGTTCATCACTATAATAGTTCATTGACTCATCATGAAAGGGGTACCATTGATCTACCGATTCAACACAAAGCCTTAGAATACTTCATTCGACACCATGAAAGGGATGCCATTGGCCTACAGATTCAAAGTTCATTAAGTCAAGATAACTTTTCAGTACACATTAAAAGGATTCTCTTAGTCTAATGATTCAAGGTATATCAATCAATATTACTTTTATTCACACATGAAAGGGAAGTCATTAGCCTACCGATTAATTTAGGTGAGGAAAGCCTTTCACATCATGTCATCATCATTCATAAGTGTATAATTGATAATAGCCTTTCAACAATACCACAATTACATGATAGTCATAATCACATTACTTTCAAATTATTCATAAAGCATGTACATAAACATCTTGATCATACAAAATTCTCATAATTTGCCCTTCAAGGACCATGGATCACATTCAATCAACACACCTAGAATTACTACATTAGGCATGGATAATAACATAATTCAAGTCATAAAGTCACAACATTCGTAATTTTATAGCATTCTACAATCATCAATAAATACCCACACTTTAAGATCCAATTTGGGAAAATAGGGTAATTCATGGATTCTTGAGTAATTCAACTTAAAATCATATAAAATCACCAAATATATCCATAATTAAATCATTTAAAATGAATTTGAAAGGAATCCATGAGATTGAAGTCAAACCCTAACTTTTGGGTTTTCTAGTTTTGAAATTGGGGGTTTTGGAGGGGCTCTATGGGTGAAGGCTACCCATAGATGAAAACCTAACATACCTTATTGAAGAATCACCATTAAATTTAGGATAAAATCTTGATTCTTCAACCCTAGCTTCACCTTTCTTCTTCTTCTTCCTTGGAAATCTAGAGAGAGTTTATTTAAGAAAAAGTTGGTTATGAATTTTGGGTTTTTGGATTTATGAGGTGTATGGGTTAGTTAATGACTTAAAAACTCTTATATAGGTCTATTAAAACAATATAAAACAACTTGGAATAACCTAAACTACCCTTACACTAGCCAATTTGGGACAGTGTTATAGGCCCCCACTCACGACCCACACCTACGGACCGTGGGTGGGACCACGGCCTATCCTGGCTGGGCGTGGTTCATGCTCTCTGGCCTGTTGGGAGGAGACTTCAGCTATGTATCTCACCCACGAGGCGTGGATGGACCTACGCCTCGTAGGTCCCATCTGTGGTTCACCTCTTGGGGCAGTTTTGGGGTTAAGCTTTAGGGTCCTTCTCAAGGGCCCTTGGTTGGTTCTTGGGGAGTTGTACCTTGGCGTTTAGCCCCTAAACCCCTCATCCTAAGTACGGGAAGCTATTTTACGATTCTAAGCCACACATCAAACTCTAAAACTCTCACGTAAGGCTCTAGTTTCACCTACTAGTTTCCGGGCTGTTACATTGGAGTAGGAGCAATTAAAGTTGCTTGTATTCTTGGGCCTCTTAGCCAAATCCTTGGCATGCACGTTCCATCAAACTCCTTCTACCTTATTCACAAAGTTTGTCATTTCATTAAAGCTTTTACTTGCAAAGGTCATGTGAACAGACAATATCTGCAACTTAAGATTCAATCCCTTGACGAACAATGGATCCACTCTTCATCTGTAGTCACCAACTGCATAGCATATCTGGACAAGGCATGGAACATAGCGTCATAATTAGCTACAATCATACCACGTTGCTCCAAATCCATGAGCACATCCTTCTTGCGGTCCCTCAAAGTTCGGGGCACATACTTCTCAAGAGTAAGGAATTGAACTGAACCCCGATGAGTGGAGCCAAGACTGGCGATCGGCATTCTACAAAGGCTCTTCACCACTGCTTAGCCTCACCTTGAAGTTGAAAGGTCACGAACTCAAATCCATGTTGGTGCACAATGCCTAACTTGCGAAGTCTCTCATAGCAATCTAGGATGAACTCATATGCATCCACACTTTCAGAATCATGGAACATTGGCGGCTTTAACTTCAAAAACTTGGTCTGCATCTCGTGTTGAGTGTCAGTCATCATAAGGCCTAAAAGTGGATGGAAGACGAAATCATAACCCAACACTCCACCCATCTTAGGGACTGTAGAAGCAACGGGGACGGATGACCGGAGTTTGAGCAGCTTGCACCATGGGAATGTCTCCATAGCCAACTAACCCACTAAGAAAAGTCAGTATTTGTTGAGCTATAGCTAGATCTAAAGGGGAAAGTCCTGCAGTCCCAACCCGTGCATCTTCATCTTCAACCTCAATCTCCACATTCTCTTCTACCTCGTCCTGGGGTGTGAGTAAGGCCTCTTCCCTAGGTACATTCTCAGCTTGGGCTTCATTCCTGGCGGGTGCTACCCTTCCTCGGCCTCTACCGATTCCTCTTATTATGGCCTCTCCTGTTGGCTCATTGATGGGAGCTACTGACCTGGCGCCATTTTTTTGCGTGTTAACCATCTGCGAACCGAAGAGTGAAAGAGGTTAGATACCAATATGGATCACCATATACCAATTGGAATCAAATATAGCACGAAAGGAGAAGAATAGATTTTCCTAAAGTCATGTAGCTTCTTCAAGAAAAATACAAACATCTATGTACCATTTTGCAAGACTATACTAGAATCATTTTGGTACAACGAGATCAACGAACCTGGGATTGGAACAACACTTGTGTTTATCGAGGCAAGTTGGTGAACTCCAAAAGCAATGGCAATTTTTCGAATAAGAAAGGCGACCTTGTTATCCATCACGGAAAGCAAAAGTAAAAGGAGAAAAATTGAAGGCTCGAAAGGCGAACTAAGGTGGTACTCGATGATACGACGAATGTGAAAGGCAGACTCAAACGAGCTCGCCGACTAAGGTTCAAACACTTGAGGCCTAGAGCAAGAGAATGTGAGCTGAAGCATTATTGACGATTTGTCAAATGAGCTCGGCGAACGTGGCTAACGTCACCCAAAGGGTAGCGTGTTGAGTTTTGGGGCCAACTTTGGAACACTATAAATAGTCAAAGGAGAGAAAAAAAAGAGATTTTTTCAAAGGAGAGCATTTGGGTGAGTTTTGAGAGTTGAGTAGCGAGAGAATCTACCTGAAAGAAATACTTTACCCTTGAAAGAACAGTTTATAGTTTTTGGGGTTTTTCAACATTGTTCTTGAAATTGAAAAATTAAAGTTGAATTCAAAATGGGTTTGCTTGTAATTGCTTAATTTCATGTTACCCATGGCTGCTTTCATGAAAGGTATACTTTCTTTGTTTTTGTGATGAGTGGCTAAAACCCTAAGATCTAGGGGTGCACTTATGGGGCTGGGTGTTGATTTAATGTAGTGTAATTGTGTTATGCTCTGTTTTGTTGTTGTTCATACATGAATTTGGTCTAATTAGCATGGCATTAATTTATGGGTTAAGGTTGCAAACTTAATTCCTACTTCTGATCTTTGTTCGATTCTCGAAAGAGATTGATTGGAGTGGGTACTTAGTTCGATACTAGAAATTTAAGTTTGATGTTTGTAACTTGTTTGAAAATAGAGGTTATGGGTCAGATCTATTTGCCTACTTTTGTATCGAATGAGAGAGTAGAGTAAGGTATTGGGATGTTGAGATTGGCATACATATGAGACCGAAAGGATATTCTATGCAAGGATGCTATGAGATCAAAAGAAGTTTAGCGTCATTGAAGATGACCTACTCTATTCATGAATGTTCATCACTATTGAGCAGCACAAATACCCATATGTGACATTGATTTCCAATCCTCGCGCTCCTAGATTACTTGTTAATTCTTATATTCTCTAAAATCTTAGTTTAATTATGATAGTTGATAACCAAATCCTTTTATTAAATTGGTGGAATTATCCATCCACTTGTTTTTACTACTAGAAATGAATGATTTTATAATCCAAAATTCTTGATAAAATTAATTATGATATACCATTCTCTGTGGGATTCGACCCAGACTCTTAGTTGGGTATTTTTATTGACTACGACCACTGACTCTTTTTATTAGTTTTAAAGAGTACATTTGAGCGTTATCTTCTAACTACCTCCATAAAATCATCATTTTCGGTCCAAAACTTCAGAAATCTAACTAGTTTGTTGAACTTTTGAGCAAGACTTCCAGTTACTAGTAAAAGGGGGGCATGATCTGATCCAGTTCTATCCAAATGCATAATTTCCAGATTACCAAGCATATCCTGCAGATCCTGATTTGGGACCACTCTATCAATTCTTTTAAATATACAATCCTTATCTGCTCTATCATTCCACCAGGTAAAAGGGATACCACATAAAGCAAAATCTTCATACTCATGTGGATAGACATGAAGGCAACCAATTTTCTCTTCTTCCACATAACAACATTGAAGTTTCCTCCAACCATCCAAGGTAGTGATTGATTGTATCCTATAGAATAAATATCATCCCACAACCTAAATCTCTCAACTGTTGTACATTTAGCATAGACTAGAGTGACCAAGAATGGATTCCCATTATTGAATGACAGATGTAGTGTTAATTGTTGTTCTGAATCTGAAACTACTCCCACATGAATCCCATCCCGAGTAAATAGCCAAATTTGACCATTGGAGTTGTAGTTGACATACTACATGCACATCCTTCTTTTGCATTTTTGAATCTTCTTAGTGTCTTGAAATGGTTCCATCAAGGAAATTAGGAAAAAATTGTGGTGTCTATGTAACATTTGAACTTTATGAAATGCATTTTGAGTTCTCACAATCCTTATATTCAAAAATAAAGCTTTTGATTCATTGAGAAACACTCTTCTCCCCCTCTTAGCCTGTATCCTTGTTGTCTTTGAGTCACTAGCCATTTTACCTTTCTTTTTGTTCCCTCTGGTCATTATCTGAGATAGCCAACTTCCTTACAAATATTGTTCTCCAGTTGCTCACTTTCTTCTTATTCAACATCTTCAATACTTGCCTCATTAAAATATTCCCTGGTTATGCTCCCTTGAATGGATGTCTTACCATTTTCTTGTAAAATTTGGTGTGAAATAATTGCATGTAAAGCTTCATTAGGTGCAAATCTTCTATTGCCCATTGTGATAGCCTGAACCTTAGCTAGAGCACTTGTTTTTTGCAGGTTGCTCTCCTTCTCATTTGACTTCACCCATACCTATTTGAAGTATATTTGTAGGAGGAGATCTCCTTCCACTGGAACCACTTTTTGGAGGGGCTCTTGATAGGTAGCGTATCTCAAATCTGGTTCATGTTGTTGGTATGCCACAATCTCTTTTCTATGTGTTCTCATCGTCTGTATGCACCTCTTCTTTTTTCTTTACACTTTCACTAGATTGATTATTTCTTACTTATGTTGCAGATGTGTCTCCTTGCCTGTTGACAGTAGCCTCATCTTCTATTGTGTTCTCTTCAGTAATTGATGTATTCTCACTTTGTTTGTTCCTTTTATTACCAATGTCCCCATCTTTTTTACTATCCCCTTGTTGCATCGATGTAGTATTACTTGTTCAACATTCATTTCCTGCTGATTAGTAAAAGCTCTCGATCAAGTCTGTATTGGATTCATTACTTTTTTGTTGATCATCTGCATTATTTGTCTAAAGAACTTGATTCTCTTTCTCAATATGTTGTTTGTCCATTTTCTGGTTATCTCCCTCCCTTGATTCAATCTGGTGTTCCTCATCAATATCTGTTAAAGCAACAAAGGCATTCCCACCGTAAGTTTTGCTGGAAGTACTAGCCTTGTCACTTATGCCAACACCTTTGTTCATTGTAAAAGCTCTATTTGTAGGTTCCAGTATCTTCTGACGATTCTTCTCCTCCCTTTTCTTATGTCCTCTTATTTATTCTTGTTCTTCATGTAGTATTTCATTACCCTTTGACTGCCCCTTTTCCTCACCATTATCGATCCTTAGCTCTGGATGTAAGTTTCCACATTCCTCCTCATCATGTCCTTGAACCTTATAATGTTTATAATATTTAGACAACAGTTCTTACCGAATCTTCACTTGCTCTATCCTTGACACCTTAGTATCTTCATTCATAATCTCATTTTCAACAAACTTTGGGAAATTCGACATAAGATGTACCAGAATTTTAACTCGTGCAGAACTTGATTTTGTTTTATTTATTGTGGCCATATCTAAATATAATGGCTTTCCAACTGCTGTTGCCAAAGATAATAGAGATTCCTTCACAAAAAGGTGGGTTTGAGATCCGGAAAGGATATCCAAGTCAAAGCCTGCATAGTTTCTTCTGCAACCAGAAATTTTTCATCATAAATAAGAGGCTTTGGGGAATATAAATATTCGTCCTTAGCCAATATGTATTATATTGGACATTACATTAATGAAGTTTTCTTCCTGATCAAGTCTGATGAGGACATGTCTATTGCATAATAGACCTATCTTACAATCTCATTTGATGTTGCATTGTTTTTGAATAAGCATCCTAAGTTCCTCCAGCTCCGGCCAATCATATGAAAATTTTCTAACTATTGCGTCTTGGAGATTCTCAATGATGTTCGTTCTCTTCACTTTACTCTTCGTCCATATCAATCAAGGAATTTCATTTGTATAAGTGATTGTCTTTATAGGAATTGGTTCTACTTTTTTTGTCGAACAGCTGAACGGTTCCCTAAGAACATTGACATAATTCACTTGGAACATATTACTGTTATTGCCAGGCAAAACAATAGCAGTAGGCTCAATAGGCAAATTAGGGTTCACAATATCAGTCTTAGTGCTTGTCGATAGTGGTGGAATATGAAGCTTCTTGTAGCAGCAACGACTGGTCAACCCCAAGACTAGGCTGACTAGTGGCCGGAATAGCCATTGTATTGATTTAAGGTCGAAAAAAGTCACTGGCGACGGTAAGGAGTATAGACAGTGTTTTTTCATAATCATTGTAAATGCAATGTATCATTTCCGTTTCTAAAAAAAAATTGCTACAACCTCTACTTGTTGAGGCATAAACTTATTATTTTGTATTGGATACACAATAGTTATTATTTATTTTTTTTAAAATTAGTTTAAAATAAAAATTGTATTTCAACAAAATTTAATAAAATAACTAAAATTGATGTCTTGTTGTTTTTTTAAAATAATCTAAAACAAAAGAATATTTCAAAAAAAATTAATAAAATAATTAAAACGGGTATCTTATTATTTTTTTAAATTAGTTAAAAAGAAAAATTATGTTTCAACAAAATTTAATAAAATAATAAAATGAGCATCTTATTATTTTCTAAAAAATTAGTTTAAAACAAAAATTGTATTTGAATAATATTTATTGAAAAATTATTAAAATTGGTGGAGTGACTTTCTAAATGAAATATTAATAGTTGTGACTTTATAGAGAAAATATTCATAGTTGAGTGACTATGAGATTATAAGTGAAAGTTGAGTGACTTTCAGGGAAAAGAATCATTATTTGAGTGATTTTCTACGAGAAAAATTCTTAGTTGAATAACTTTGAAGTTATAAAAGAAAGCTCAATGACTTTCTGTGAAAAGAATTATTAGTTGAGTGACCATATGAGGTATTAACTCCAAAATACTGCATACATCGTCAACAATACATGGTCAGATTTACATCCCGGAGATTAATTGGACCTTAATGTTACTATGCCTGGATGTTACTATTGGTTTTCGAGACACCAAACGGATGGGAAATGTTGCAGGTATGGATATGAGCTTATTTTAAAATGTCTATGTTGATTCAACTTCATTACTGACCCTCATCCCAAAATTTTCTCTTTGCATCAGGTTTGAGAATCATAACTGTCATACTGGTTACCACACTTTCTTGATTTCATTGGTAATTGTTTTATGTTGACACCAAAGTGTTTTCCTTGCAATTTTCTTTGTGAGCTTCTTTGGGTCAGTTGAGGCTTTATATTTCTCCACTTCTTTGATTAAATTTTTGGAAGGAGCTTGGGAAACAACAGCCATGGCAATAAGGTCTCTGTTGACAGGCTACTTCATCAGCTAGGCCCTAGTCTAGACATAGTAAGGGTCCGCGACAGAGGCAGACTCACCCCTCTAGCTGGGGTGCATGTGCACCCATTAAATTCGAAAAAAATCATGTATATATATGTATATCTATCTTGAGAAACTGACAGAAATTAGAATATAATTAATAGTGCACCCATAAAAAGCATAGAAGTGACATTGTGCTACTGATACAAGCTAGAGGATCCACCTATGAGACCTGGGTTCAAATCCAACTAAAGTGTTTATTTCACTGTTTTTGTTTTAAGTTTATCTTAGAGTTCATATTTGAGCTAAGATAATATGGGTGCACCCAAAGTTTTCAAATCCTGAATAATATACATGCAATTGCTTATCTATATTACCTTAAAAGTATGAACTCCTAACTTTAATGTTAAATTACTATAATATCTCTAACTTAGGTAATGACTTTTTTGATGAGTTGTGACTTTTTCGATAAGTTTTGACTTTTTTCAAAGGGTTGTGATTTTTCGATGAGTTGTGACTTTTCCCAAGATTTGTAACGTTTTCAATAAGTTGTGACTTTTTCAAAGGGTTGTGACTTCCTGAAAAGGTCATGACTTTTTCAGATAAGACACAAAAAAATATGTGTTCATACTACCCTTTGTTGACTATAAATAGAGGGGCTTCCTCTCATTTTTCAACCACAATATTTTTAATCTTCTACTCTTCTTCTTCTTGCATTTTGAAATTTCTTATGTGATTTATTGTCGTTGAGTGAGTTCGAAGTTTAGCGGATATGAGGTACCAATGTTTTGATGAAGTAAGTCGTTCTATCCTAAGAGAGTATATACCATAACCTCGAGTACTTGAGGAAAATAATTTTGATGATATAATAATTATTTTTTGCTTCATATATACATTAGTATGTAATGTTCCAATATATGATGTTAACATGATGTAGTCTAAATTCTTTTTTTTCCAACAATTTCTCTTGTGATGTAGACATATGTTTCTAAATATCTTTTCCAAAATTTAGAAAATTGTCACGATTTATTTTTGATGCTCAAGACAAAAGAACGACTTTATTTATCAATGCTACTTATGTGATTTAAACTCTCATGGAGTTTGATTCAAAATAGTAAGCCCTTTTGTTTTACTTATTTACTATTTCTTAATATTTTGGTATTTTAGACGAAGAAAAGTTCATATGACTTGTAATAACACCAGTTGAAGTTTGTATTAGTTTAATTTTTATTATTGATTTAATAGTTAATTTATGAGATAAATATTTTTATTAATGCAAATATATATTTATATTTGGGTAGATATTTGTACTTAAACTAAAGTATTATATATGTCACAAATGTATTATCAAGTTAACAAAATCTTCTAACTTCAAAATATATTATTTTAAAATGTTCCGCATTTTTTTTAATCAAAAACTCAGAACCAATGTGAAAATATGTGAATATATAAAATGTAGTTGTTCTCTTCACATGTCCATATGACATCTAAAGAATTTAACATGGAATACACATGCAAAGCAAATCTGGTTACATGACAAGAAAAATACAAAGCAAATATTGTCTATAAGGTAATATTAGTGAGATAAGACTAATTAGATGATTTACCTCATCAAATTGAAATAAATGTATACATTATTGCATTTAACTAATAAATTTTTTCTTTGACCATCTTCACAGGTCAGCGTGAATAAGAAATATATATGACGATCCACGTTAAACATTCACAAAAGAATCTTCAATATTATTTTTTGCTAAGCTTATTATTCAAATCTTCGCTTAAATAAGCAAATACTATTTACTATGTCATATATTTTTGGAATTGGTAATCACGTGCAACGCACGTGTCAAAAAACTAGTTTGTATATATGCATCAATTGCCTATATACAAAAAGTTGTCAATTGCCTTTATACGAATAGTTATCTACCATTTATCAATTGTATATCTTATACGATTGAATCTGTTAATGATATTTACATACATTTTAATTTGAATATCAGATGATATATGTGATTGTACTTTTTAGAAATAATATACAATTGTTTATTTGTATATATGCATCAGTTGCATATACACTAATAGTTCTCTAGCATTTATCGTTTGTATATTTTTATACATATAAGATTCCGTACTTTTTTCTTTATTCTTGCATAATATATGTGGCGTAGTATGGCATGGTTATATGAGGTGTATATGACTTGGTATCATACATTGGAGATTAAGATTGCAAATGGTTGGCAATATAAAGGAACTAAACTAAAGTTTTAGGTCAAAGGGACCCCTCAAACAAAAGTTCAGGATTAAAAGAAATGGCTCGGGTAGAACTTCGCCCGTTTGAAAGGTTTAAATTATCTCATACCTTGGGGATAAGCCTATGAGTGTCTAACATGCTAAGAATAATGTGTTATGAGGTATTATAATAGCATAAGGGTCGTATGTTAAGTTTTTAAGTCAAGAAAATTAACGCAACTAAGGTCGGCACAACTTATCGAAGTTTCTCTAATAACATTTTCTTAACTTTGGGTCAAATGTCTTTGATGTTTTCTCCCAATATATAGAGAGTTAGAAGGCCCATGACCTATCCAATCGAAGGTCTACGAGTCTAGGTTGCAACGCACAACACCCCATATCCAACCGATATTGGAGTAAAACATTATTAGGGTTTGACTGCGGATTGCTGGGGCAGAATCCAGGTCGGGTCAAAAATATGGTATGTCGGCTTACTCGACATTTTAAGCCATGAAAACATTTCGTTTTACTCCCTAACCAGAAAGAAAGATGAAGAGAGTGTTCTATGGAGTTCTTGCATGATGAAGGCTTGTTTTTTATGATTTCTACCATTAAAGGTTGTCCCGGTGCCTAGAAACATGATCTCTACACGTGGCAATCGTTCTCCCTTCTATTAGCTGCATTTGGAGTTAGTTTTTGAAGATATAAATTGGTAGTTATTGGTTTTTCTTCAAGTTTTACACTTGGTTTGCTAAGGTAATCATCTCGGTACTCTTTTATAATTGTTTTTATGAAGTTCTATAGGCATTTCGTCAAGTTGGGACCATATGACAAATCTGCCAATTTAAGCTCAAATATGAATTGTTTATAGGTGCGTACCAGCTGTGTATATATAGTGTTTGTGAAGCTTAGGACGTAAGGAACAAATTTCATGAAGAAACTACGGGCATTCGAGCGTTCATTGGAATGGTATGTTAAGGCTAACCTTTGTCCTTCATTTTAGCACCACTCCTGGGAAATTCCTAAAACGCCGAATGTGATATTTTTCTATTCTCTTGCTAGAAAGACCTTCTGTGAAAGGCATTGAGATCTCAGCAGAATTATTTTCATGATTCTATTATTTTGATATTCCACTCGTTCGGATAAATAGAGTATTTGACATGTACATGTCATTTTATCGGTTTCCTTGATTGTATGTACGCATGTATGAATTCCTATTCTTCTTTTTAAAATATTACGGGAGACCCTTATTATTTGTAACCAGCCCTTTTTCCCCACTAAAGTTATTATGAAAAATCTTTAAAGTAACTCACGATCTTCAAAACTCCCAAATATAACTTAAATGTTTAAACTAATAGAATACTTGATTTTTGAAATACTTCTTTTATAAATTATCTAGGAACAAAGTATAGGAACTAAGTAAATCACCTTAAACTTATTATGAATATCTGCAAGGTTAAGTTATCTTTCTAAAATTCGAGTGAAGTTTTCAAGCTTATTTGGAAGAACATATGAGGTTCCATGAGATGGTTACATGTCATAGGAAAGTGATTACGGGGTTATGAGAACACGACTACAAATGGGCAAAGATTGGCAACATGACAACGATAACATATATGTGATAAATCTACAACATGACATGCTATGCATTCTACTCCCGAGCTAGAATTGGGAGATATGGGGCCTATTGCCTATATTTATACATATGAGACACCGATGGCCACAGGTTGGCGAATATGATGTCGGTTAGCTACCGGGAAGCACCACCATTGCAACCATTTGGTTGGGTATGTCATGCATTTGCAACTATACATATGTATTCACGACATATGATTATACGAGCATACCGTGCATATTTAAATAGTAAGAGGCTAAATGTCAGCCATAGAGATTATTTGATTTTCAGTTTTAGGTGGTATCTTTGTTACCCTTTTACAGTAAATATCTATGATTTTACTTTCCATTTTACATATCAGTACATTTATATTCGTACTGACATCCCATTGCCTGGGACGCTGCTTTTTGTTTCGTGCGAGCAAGTTCAGTCAAGGATTCTGATCGACCCACCCACTAGGATTCGGGTTCAGCTATGAGTTAGTAAGCTCTGTCTTATCCTGGGCTATCATAGGATGGTTACTTTTGTTGTACAGTTTAGGTATAGTCGGGGCCTTTCCCGACAGTGCTTATGTCACTCATAGAGGCTATTGTGGACATAATATTGTGGGTTTTCTTTTGTAGGTTTCAATCTCCAGCCCATTGACTTGGCATGTATATATACGTGTGTGTAAGTAGGTATGTATTCAGTTGTGGCCTCATCGTCTAGCTATAAATCTTAATTTTTGGCTTGTCTACCATTGTTTGTATGGTTTATTCTCATTCAGGTCATGACCTTCAGGGTCCAGACTTCACTTTTCAGAAGTTGTGCTGCCCAATCATTTTGTCTCATAGTTTGGTTAGTTAGTATGTTTTAGTGGGTAACTCGATTGAAAAGTCATTTTTGGTAAGAAATTGTAAGGAAACACACTTAGCATGAATCGTGGGATATTTTCCTTTTTTAAATTGATTTGTTGCTTCTATTAAGGGATTAATTTGTCATACCCCGAGCCTACACCCTGAACGTGGCCAACACTATAGAACTATTTCTGATTCCTAAGCAAACTGTTGGCTTGGCTAAATACTTAGCGGAAGACTCACTCAAGCAATAATAGTCTTAAAATAGAAGTCAATCTCAAAGTAGAAAGTACTCATTGTTATAATTAAGACTATTTGCAAAACATCACAAAATAAAATGAAAATATTAAGAGACTCCTCAACTCTAACTATCTATAAAGCCTCTCATACTAGGATAGATGTCGGGACAAGACCTACGACAACTCAACAATAACAAAAAATAAATGTGAAATTCTCTGGAAAGCAAGGAGGCTCACCAAAGCTATTTGAAGCGCAATGTGATCTCAACGGCATGCCTATTGGTGATCTTGAAAACCTATATCTGCATCATAAAAGATACAGGTCGAATTATATGTGTACATTTGAATGTACGATTATTTAATATAGCCGAGGCGAAATAACTGAAAGAAAGAACTACAATAGGTATAACATAAACTCAACCGAATGCAAAGAATTAAAGGAATGAAACCATTTCACTTTACAATATACTTTCTCATTCTCTTATCTTTAACATCATAAGTGATATATAAAAATACACTTTAACTCTATTAGGAGATTCTCTAACTGACAACCATCACTAAGAGCTAAGTGATGATACAACGTCTTATCTATGCTGCCAGAATTGTCTTATATCGTGCCGGAATATAGAACACCTCAACTAAATGGATCCACTAAGATCTGCCCGAAGGCACTAAGGATTCATCTAAAAAATATGATATTGTACCCATGTTGGCAAAACATGGTTTATGAGGGATGTGAGTTGTACAAACTTTCCCCCCATATCGGTGCTCAATACTGCTCCCAATAATATATACTATTTCTCAAATGTATAAAAATGTTACTCTTTCTCTGTTTTGAGATAATTGCTCAAATTATCCTCTTAAAAGAGGTAACTACTCTGAACTGTCTTTGAAACACATTTCTCATTTAGAAAACAAGATTTCTATTTGCTTAATGTAAAAATACATTCTGAATTGAGTTAATTACTCAAAAGGGGCCTCTTTAAGAGGTAAGTACTTAATTTTTCTGAAAACTCTTTTAACTTTTCTCAAAAAAAGTCTACTCTTTTGTTTCATGTAAAAATGAAACATTTGGGAAAATACTTAGTTCCCTTATACTCTCTCTCTCAAACTTAGTTTAAACAATGATGTTTTGGTTAAAGGATTCTCAATAAGAATTCACTGAATACTCAACATAGGGTTCATACTGAAAAATAGTCATGAACAATCAACTCAATAATCACAATTCACGTTGTATGACAATTCAATAATTAGGAATAGGAATTCAAAACTCAATATCAACTCATTTCAAGAATACTTAAAACTAAGGATAGAACCCTAGATTACTCTTTTACTGACTTAAAAGTAGATGTAGGGCATGAGGACGAACTAGTTCAACACTAAGATAGCCTTAGATACATGGAAGAACAAGCTCTTTCGGAATCGAAGAAACTTGACAAAACGCTTGAACCCTAGCTTTTCTCCCCTTGGAACCTTGATCTAATGTCTTGAAGTGTTAGTGAATGTAAAAGAGCTTATTAACACTTTTCAAGCCCTTAATTAAGTCTAAAACATCGTGATTTAGGCTTAGAATAGGGGTTAAAATGAAGTAGTTTAAGTACCAAACACATAGGGGAAAGACCAAAACTACCTCAACTTTTAAAACTAAAAACGTGCCTCAAACGGGAGGTTTCACGAACCATATGAAGCTTCACGGTCCGTGAAAATCTTCATGGTCCGTCTAGTGGGTCGTCAAGTTGCACCTACCCAATAGGGCTTCACTAAAACGGGCATCATAACATCTTGACATGAGGCAAACTTGGTGGAGTTGGAAAGAAGACTCAAAGACCTTCAATTTGATAGGTCATGGGCCACCTAATTCATTTTGTGCTGAGAGATATGATTCTTTGAAGTTGACCCAAAACTCAAAAACTTATGGGTGACTTGTACGACACCTAAACCGACCGTGCAAGTCACCACAGGCTATCTAGGTGATCGTAACCTTGGCAGCCTTAGACAGTCCTTGACTCTTCTAATTCGACTCTTTTAATGTTTTTCTTTTTTCCTTCTCATTCGACTCTTCTAAATATTTTTGGTGGGAGTAATGACTATTTTCGGCAAGCTAAATTTGAAGAATATGAAATAAAACCTACTATAAATAAAAGTAATATCCTAAGCTACAAAATATATGTCTATTAACATAGATTTGTTGGCCTTCATGTCCCAAGTCATTGCTGAGCATTTGAGTTATCTAGGTTAGACCCATTTTTTTATTTTTTTTCATGTACGAAATATTTCTTTAACATGAGTCTAGAATCCAACATTTGATCTACTTGTACTTTCATAATTCAACATTTATACGTACATATTTCTGAAAAAAGTCGTAAAGTTTCATTGATGAAGCATTTAGAAAGGCATTCAGAGCAACAGTTTGATGAAGAATGAATTTCTAAAAGGGTCAACAATTTATTTTGTTGTTGTTTCAAATTTATTTTTCTCCTTCTATAAATTTTGTTAGAGTAACAAAGTAACAATAACGAAAAGTGATGAACGTTGGACCTCAGACAAGTAGATTGTCTCTAAAACTTCATCGCTACATAAAAACATCACTCAATTTTAACAAGACAATTATATTAGCAAACATATATTATGATAAATTATGTAAAAGATAAAAATGATTAGATATCAAGATATTTTTAATCATTCATTTAATATTTACAATTCTTGAAATATGTGATAATGTCAAATCATTTAATTTCTGTTGAAATGTTCTTAAAACCTACTAAAATTCACTTTTTTTCTTTCTTATAATAGTCAATTTTTGAAAAGGTTGTTCAAAAGCTTAGAAAGATTATTTATGCCCACGCGAAGCGCGGGTAAATTACCTAGTTTCCTTAAATTTTAATACATTTTTATTGTGGAATAAGATTTCTTTATATTTTAATACATTTTTCTTAAATTTTAATACATTTTCCTTTTGAAATAAGGTTTTAATTGAAAAAAAAAATCCTTAAATTTTTTAATATTATTTCCTTGTGGAATAAGATTTTCTTATATTTTAATACATTTTTCCTTTGTGGAATAAGATTTCTTAAATTTTAATACATTTTCCTTTTGGAATAATGCTTTCTTTCTCTATAAATAGGAGACCCATTTACCCAAATTATATCATAATATTATTAAAAATAAAATCTCTATAAATCATCGTTTTTTTAAAAAAAAATTATTATTCAAAGTTTGGACCCCCTTCAAAAAATTTATGGCTACGCCAATGCATAAGCATAGTTAAATGCTTGCACAGGGACCTCATCGAGAAAACAAACACATGAGGAATTGAAGCGTTAGCATGTGGTGACTTTATGAATGCACAACTTAGTTACATATTATCATAATGTAAAAGTTGGACAGTGACCGATTCTAACCATCAACTTAGCTAATTTTGAACAACAATCCACAATATAACAACAAGCTTTGGAAAAAAAAAAGATAGAGCAAAACAAAACAGAACTTAGAGCAAGATTAAACTATATGAAACCCAACGAATTAGCGACTAACATCTAAACCAAAGCTTCAAACATGACATACTGAACAATAGGACAAAAACACAAAATTTGAAAAACTGGAGAAGACGAACTGCTACATCAACAAACAATAGATAATACGAACAACTATTTCATCAGCGAGAAGAGTAACACTTAGCCATATTAAAATGTTAAAACCATAGGGAAATCAGAAAATAAACAGAGGCAACATGATCACAAAAATTGAAAATTTTGAAACAACAATATCACAAGATGAAGAAGAACTCAGCAAAGGGAAAGGGATATTACCTTTATTTGGGCAGGAACTGGTACAACGATCTTGAAGGTGACTAACTCACACCACCAATCGAGATGAGCTCCGGTGAATTGCTTGGAAATAACAGAAAAAAGGTCATTTTCCTCTACAAAATCTTAAGCCTCAAATGCTATTTTAGCTATCCAACCCTTCTTTTCAAAAATCCCCCTGATAAGTCTTAATGCTCCCAGATGTTTTGATGATCTCCTCACAAGTGCAAGGACCTGGTCCTCTGTAGAGTATGCTCGTCCAGGGTCATATGTTGTACAGATGGAAAGATGTTTGCGTCAAAAAGTTGGTGAAGTCGCCAGTGTACTACACCAACCAGAATTGACGAGGTCGTTTGTCCAAAGGGTATTAACTCTTGATGTTTGATATATTCAAGACAAAAACAACCAACAACTCATTCATTCAAAGAGAGATATTCAAGCTTCAAAATAGCAGGGACCTGATAGATTGCATTATTGTTTCATGTACCAACTGTTGCTTTTGACTGCTTGTAATTGTGTGTATATTGTAGGAATCGTTTCGCTTGTGATGAAAACGTTTCAATCTTGGGTGAATCATTGTAAGAACTTAGTTATGGGTAACTTAGTGTCTTACGTCAAAGTCTATATTAATCAGTTAGGTTAGTATAGTGGGCAGTGTTGTATCTGGTTAGGCTCGTTTAAGTAATAAGTGGTATTACTTAGTGTGGAGATTACCAGGTTAATCCTATGTTGTAAATTGTGTTTTACTTTTTCTTGTGAATTTTAGTAAAAGCAGTTTGAAAATCCCTGTGAGACAGGTCGTGGTTTTACTCCCTTGAACAAGGAGGTTTCCACGTAAAGTTATGTGTGCAATCTTTACTTTCAGCATTTATTTACTTTCTGTTATTGTAATCATGTTGAGGACCTGGTCCTGTCGTAACTAGTGGACGCATACATTCCAATAAGTGGTATCAGAGATTGACTGTTCGATTTGGGTAATACCAAGAAAAGAAAAGATCCTGAAGGAATGGCTGCTCCACGCAATATTGAAGAAGGTCAGTCATCTACCAGACCACCCCGCTTCAATGGACAATACTATTGCCGCGCCCCATTTTTCTCAAAACGGACTTTTGACCTAACAACTCTTTTGGGCTTTTGGGTAGATTGAAGAGTCGTCACCTAACGAATTAAGGCGCGTTAGGGAACCTATCTAACCTAGCTAAATCTAACTACGGTCAATGAACCAGAGATCAGGGTAAGGGTTCAAATTACCTCGAGGGAAATGTGTTAGGCATCCCTCGAGGTCCACAAATGTGGGTCCCAGCAGTATCTCATGCAATTTATGTGGGGGTTACAAGTAGCAATTAAGGTCACTTCATTTATTTAGGCTATTTAAATTAAACGTGCTTACTAAGTGATAACATAATATTTAACAATTAAAATTACTTCATTTAATTAATTAAACATGCAAAAACTAGGTGATAACATAATATTTAACAATTAAGATTACTTCATTTAATTAATTAAACATGCAAAAACTAGGTGATAACATAATATTTAACAATTAAGATTACTTCATTTAATTAATTAAACATGCAAAAACTAGGTGATAACATAATATTTAACAATTAAGATTATTTTAGTTATTTAATTAATTAGTTAATCATGCAAAACTAAGTACTAATATAATAACAAATAAATATTAAACAACTAATAAAGAGATAAGCGAGGACACAGAAATTACACAAGTAAATAAGCAAACAATTTTTTATATTTTATTTAAGCTACCCCAAACAATTATAATTATAAACAAATAAAGGGACAAAAGGAAAGGGAGACTCTGAAGGACTTTACGGATCAGCGCTCGGCTTTAATTTTGAGACAGACAAAACAAATGTTTGTCGTTTACGGCTTGAGGCAATGTCATCATCTCCGTAGGGCCTAGACTACCCCTACCCCAGCACCACATGCTTTTCGTCTTTAAAAGGTGCCTAGCGTCCCCGCTTAAGGTCCAAGAGGCATTGGACTACTATTAGGGGGTTTTAGACTTAAATAAAATAAAGGTTCCTAATAGGCCCACCTAGACACCAAGTCAAACAATTTGGACAAGCATTTAGCACATAGAGTCTCATATTGACCTCTAGATTTTATTTAGCATGCTAGCAAACACACATAAGGTGAAAGGTCTCATACTAAGGTGTGTGAATATATAAACAAGTATTGCAGCAGTAAAATTACTTAATTAAGAGTGGCAAAAATTATTACAGAATGCAGATTTAATTGATTTTAAAATATAACAGAAAAGTGATCAACATATGAAAAATCATTTTAGAACAGTAGCAGATTTTATTTAATTATTGGCACAGATCGGTCAAGAATAAAGGCATATATTTTTAAAAACAGGGGCAGATTCAATTGGTAATTATTCTCCACATGGACAAATTAAAGATGTGCATAGAAATATTTATTTTACTTGGCAGGACAATGTTCAAAAATGCAGAAGATAATTAGATCAGGCAGATTTTATTTCAGATTTAAGATCAGACGATTTACTATGCTGGTTTCTCTTTAATATGCAGAAAACAGTCATACAAATTGATTTTATTTAGTTATGACATGCTTGGAATAGTTGGTTAATTTTATCTCAAGTGGCACAACATGAATGTAGTGCAGAAATGATTTAACAATGAGCAAAACATATTTGCAGATTCATCTTATTTTTTTAAACATGTTGGACATTATTTAATAGCTCCTATGAACATGATTTCTAAGTGATTAATATACTGACAAATATAAACTAAATAATTAACATGCTGCAATTTATTAGATCAAATTAGCATATCAATCTAATTAATTGAGTCCTATAGGCATGATCTTCTAAGTAATGGCACAAAATCTACAACATGTAGGCATGCTTTCTATACCAAAATAACATATTAAAAATTATTTAACCCCTATAGGCATGATATCTAAAATGGCAGAACATTCCAATACAAAAAACAAATTCATGCTGGAAGTAGTTAGTTACATTATTTTAAGTGGCAAAGATATATTACAGATTCAGAAAATACTAACAGTTAGCATAAACCAATCGTATCAGGGTTGTTTCAGTTATTTAGAATGCTGGAAATAACAAGCTGATTTGATCAATCTAATTAACAAGGTCTTATTAGTGGAATCCTATAGGCGGGGCTTCTAAATATGCAAATGTTGAAGTTGTGATTGATCCTATAGGCATGATTTCTATATAGAGATATACTAATTGTTTAAACAAACATATAGGCATGCTTTTCTAAATGGGCTAATGCCGAAATTAATTAGTAAAGCTGACATTAACAATTATGACAAGATCCATACTAAAAAAAAGTCAAGCTTACTCTTTTAAATTCATTAGCATGCTGAAAAAGTTATTAAACCTATAAAAGTTAAGATCTAGGTTATTAACATTTACTAAAGTTAGCCAACTCTTATTGATTCAAGCTACTTGATTAATATACTAACAAGACAAACAAATTGTTGATTTTAAGTAGATTATTTACACGATTCCGACATGTTGCCTATTCTAATGATTTTAGTAATAGACAGATTATCTATAACAATCACACATAACAAAATAAACAAAGAAAACAGTTGGCACATATATCCCCCTCCCCTTAGACGATCCCCAAATACATTTTATATATAGAGAGTTAGAGAGTTACTATAAGATTATTATAGAACCAAAATAGAAAATAATACAAATATTATGAATAAACTTATATCTTGTCCAATGACCCATCCTAGGCGACTCTTCAAACTTGAACCCAAGTCTGAACCTGCTAAAGTGAGATGCAGACAAATACAACAATAAAGAGCAATATACTATAATGAAGCGAGCATACTAATTATGGGAAAATTCATCATATGCGCATATTTATTTCATACATCTGGTTAAAATAAACAGACAAGCACTTAGAGAAGTAAACAATCAATAAATATAATATCACACAAAGTGAGGGAAGAACGAAAACTGACTTGCATGTCTCCTCTTATCCCTTTCGAACTTATGCATAAAACTAAATGCATAATGATGCAGAAACTATATATATATATATA